>NW_016908785.1:418630-482138 GCF_001483705.2 Eufriesea mexicana | reverse complement strand
AAGGACCGAAGAGGACACGACGAGACATTACAGGAAGCAAAAGTCAGTACGTATTCAACACCCATCACCGAAACATCTAGTAAATACTATAAAACGCGTATTCGAGACGATACTTCGCTAACGTTTCACTCTAATTATTGTACAGTTTAGTTGCAATAAATAACCACGAACTAGTCAGAACAAACAATCTACCTCTCATTACACTCGCAATCCGCAAATATATAAAACTAATCACATGGTATTAAATTGGCGCGTGATGCGTTCTTGGCAATTGGAGAAATTCAATTGATTGGACGATATACACTGAACATTCGAAGATACACACAATTTGCTCAGAGAGTTGTCCGTCACTAATCATCGCCATTCAAGAGTGTCGCGTCGCGATTGAATATTTTGGGAAATTCTGACGGGTTGTAAATCCGTCTCGCGATCTTGTTATGTTGCTCGCCAAATTAATAATGGACAACTGTTTCAATTAGTACGAGAAAAAGGAAGATCATGCTTAGAGTCAATCGCTAGACTCTGGTATGACGATAGGAACTGACTTCTTGGAGGTCTCGATTGCTAGGCTCGAACTGTTTTCGTTGAGGTTTCGTTTCGAACTGTCCTCTTTGAGGATTCGTTTAGAACTGTGTTTCCTCGATTTTCCTAAGATCGGTGTTAGGAAAAATTGGGAGATTCCCAAATATTATTGGCTAATTGGACCAAGGGCGTTCCCTTGGTCCGCAAATCGGCCACCTTGAAGGAAGGGAAGGTTCTTCCAGACAAAGACAGTGGTGGAGGGAACCCTCTCCTTCGAGGGGTCCACCCTTGCGCTGGTGACCTCATCCGCAGTTTATGGCCCTTCACTAGGGGCCTGAGGATTCCAACGTGTGCGGACCACGTGGTGCTAGGCCTATTCTCAGCCAAGTCTTAATCCTTTGGGTACTCCTGCCGCCCATTGGCGGCGGTCATGAAACGCTCCGTGTGTACTACTACTGCCAATTGGCGGAGATCATGAAACGTTCCCTGTGTACTACTGTCGCCTGTTGGCGGCATCTACGGGATACTCTGTGGGTACTACCGTCGCCTATCGACGGCGTCCACGAAACATTTTAGAAATGTTTTTTAAACACGTTAAATACCGCGTCAGTCACCGATGACTGTCGCGTTCCGAATGAAAAGTTTAGTGTCAGTCACGCTTTCGCGGCTTACGCTGCCGTACAGTGCAACCACTGGTGTGGAAAACTTCCTCGTACCACGAATGTATAACCGCGGCCAGCTCCTCCGTACCGAAAGGGTTAAGAGCCGTCGCCTAATTTCGTTAAATTGGAAAGTTTCCAAACATGCAGAAGGCATGGATAGGAAAATTCCAATGTCGATCGTTTTGGCCCTAGAGACCTGATCGTTAGAAGACCGTAACGGTGTCTTCCTTATTCCATGACGGAACAAAGACCAACTCAGTGACGATATACAAGGGTAAAATTTATGTGATGAAATGATATTTACATATTTTATATACGTATATATATATATACATCTGCTTCGGGTGATTTTGGCTAACTCTCCAAACTATGACTAACCACGAATACTTGAAATACTGATACGGAGATCTATCTGTATATGTTATTATTTTTTCATTTCACTGGTATATATATTAATTGAAGAAATTAAACCTAAAACTCTTAATTTATTAGAAATTGATCGTAAAATTGAATAAGCAAATAAAAAATATCATTCTGGTTTAATATGAAGAAGAGTAATTATTTAATTGGCTATTTTTAAATTAGGATTACTAAAATAATATGGATATTGAAAATTTATAAATATGAAACTTGATAAAATTAAAATAAATCCTAATAAGTTTATAATTATAAAATATTGATGAAATGGAATTTTATAAATTTTATAAATGAATTTTATATATGTCTATTTATTCCAATTGGATTAGATGATCCATAAAAATGTAAAACAATTAAATGAATTAAAACTAATAATAAAATAAAATAACATATATATTAGGAACAGCAAATGTAACAGTTTGAATATTTTCGCGTATAAGTATACTAATAAATATACCGAAAATTCATTAAATAAAAATTAATTATATACGAGGTACATGCATACATGTATATCGAAAAAATGATGTTTGTCTAATATCGATATTGTCTGTTAATATTGCTTAATCTATTAATATTGTTTGTCGTTTAATTTTTAATAATAATTTCATTATTACATTTTTTATGAAGCAGTGAAATTATAAATGCATATAAAAGTAAAATTTGTATTGGAAATTTATTATACATATTGCAACCTGTGTAAGATTTTCCAATTATATTGTTCTCATTTAAATTCTGATAATATATTCGGTTTTCGTCGTTTAGTAAAACTCCTTGGAGGAAACTTTTTTCTGTATTTGGTAAGTAATGACAGACACGTGCTTAGTCGTGGTTGATGCAACACGCTATATTGTGTCAGACAGTACGTGCTCGGAAATACTTAAATGTCTCGAAAAATATAGAAGATATGGAAAATGTCTCAGACTTGTAGAAAATTGTAAAGCACAATGGAGATAGGGCAAATTATATTAGTATTGAATTAACATTGCTATAATATTTATGATCTTTATAAGGATCGCAATTTAATTTTGTAATAAGTATCTAAATTTTTCATTATAGAATCTTCATTGCATCTCAAATGATATGAAAAGTCAAAATTCAGCTTTTTGGTTGTTATTACAAGTCTTTGAATATAGTAATACTCGGACTGGTGGACTGGTTTGTAACGATTCGATATTTCTTACAGTATACACTTTAAATTCCTTCATTTTTTATTTTTTTTAGTGTAGTTTGCAATATGTAATATAACTTTAGTTGACAGTCTTTGGCGTAAATACGAAAATCTAAATAATATTAAAATGTTGAAATTCGCATAAAGAGTCTCTTGCTTTAGAAAAATGCCAAGTGTAGCTGTTATACCATAAAAATCGCGAGAATCTGCAATATTGTCAATAGTCACTGAAATTGGAAAGATTAGGGAATGCAGTCCCAAATTTAGGATTTCATTCCAATCAGTCAAAGTCATCCTAGAATATAAACAAATTATAATCTATTAAGTAACTTCTTTCAAAAGCAACATTGTCTTTTTGTGATCTTGTCCCTTTCTAATAGTACGAACATTTATAATATAGTGTTGAGTGAAATGCCATATGAAAATCTTTGAGATTCTCTTATAGTATACTCCAGAATTCGAACCCTACAACGTCTTTTATGCATTCGAATATATTTAATTTGTGCAATGTAAATTCTGTTGAATATAGATTTGTGTGCGTTAGAGAAAGAAAGAAGAAGACAAGGAGACAAAGAAAATTCCATTTTATAAATGGAGAGTTGAAAATATGTATACCAGTACATCATGAGAAGATTAGAATGTTAGAAATCGTAATAGTTCCAGAAATGTGTGTCCCTGTCAAAATAGTGGGACATGACCTACTTCTCAAGCATAGGAAGTCACAAATCAGAGAGATCTTCAAGGGCTCAGGTATACGCGATTCTCGCCTCTCCTCCAAACTGAAATCCTTAACTAAGATGTGCAATTAACGCGAAACAAATTATTCTATTTTCGAAGAAATGTTCCTGTTGCAGAAAATTTCCACTAGACTAAGTAATGCTACAATTACATAAAATATAGATAAATCATACAAAAATGATGCTTAGAAAACTACAGAAATGACATTTTCAGAACACGTGGATGCAATTCACTAATTTTTTCACAATATTTCAACAGTCAGTTTAGATAATATTCGTGAAAAAATTAATGAATATATTGAATATAATGAATTAATGAATATATAAAAATTAATGAATATATATATACCAAAAATATTATCTAAACTGACTGTTCAAATATTGTGAAAAAATGAATGAATTTAATATATATTCTATACATTTTTATTTTTCAAGAAGAGTCTATATAAAATTATTACTTCTATAAAAATTTTAACGCGATACCTTTTTACATTAAAAGAAGAAATTGAATCATAATAGCTCTCTTACAATAGAGATGGACACTTAGTGTATAATGAACTAAGTGAAGAATTTTACAAACATTATAATAGAGTAAAATCCTTGTTGTACTCGAATTTCATCACCAATCAAAAATAATTATTGATATATTTAAGAATGTTTGAAGTGCTAAGTAAGAAAATGCCGATATCAAATTTGGCCAAAAGTTGTGGAAATATATGTACTGATCGTTTAATTACCTCACAATGTTGTTTCAAATAATAATAGTTAATTGTGAACTGTCAAAATAACTTATTCGCAATATTTAAAAGTTTTCTTAAAAATGAAAACATGAGAGTTTCAATCCAGTTGATGTACATACGTAAACTTTTTGAATGGGATTTTGAATTATTATAAACTCAAATTGAATTATTATAAACATACGTTAGAATTGTACATAATTCAAATTTTGTACACGATCTCATAAACACATATGTATTTTTCATACACGTCGAATACAATTCAATCAGTATTCAGGGCAAAGGTCTATACAAAATCCGTATTGGATAAACATAAATGATAATTAATGAACGTAATTTGTTATAGTGTGATGTGTAATCGAAATTAAAGAAATAAATCGTATTTCTGAACAAAGGAATCTATGAAGGAGTATATTAAAAATTTTTACCTACATATCTTTCCAACGTCTCAGAAGATATGTCACTTAAGAGAGAAATTATGGCCCTAACAAGATGGTGCTCCTTCTCATTATGCTGCACAAGTGCGAAAGTGTCTGAATATAAATTTTAATAACAAGTGGACTGGACGTGGCGAGCCAGTAATATGACTTCCACGATCATCAAGCTTTCCCACCTGGCATTATGACTTTTTTTGCATGTCGCGAGGAAATGATAAATGACTTTGGAACAAGTCACTTAATAAACTAGAACTTGCACTTAATTTAGGATGACTTTAGTTAGCTGGAATATGACTTAAGACAGACTTAAGATAGTTCTTCAGTTACGTCATTTTACAACTGTATACAATACGACTATTTACAATATCGCAGATTTTCACGATTTTGATAGTCCAACAGTAGTCGAAATTTTCTTAAAACAAATTTAAATAAAACAAAAAGTTTTAGTTTTGATAGAGATCAAGTGTATACGAATAAGTAATATGCTGTTTACTTATCTTAATTGTCGAAGAATCTAAAAATACTCTCAATAATTTTCATTTACATTTCATTAAAGATGATTGATTCTTTTCTTATTGTTAGAAACATCTACAATTGGACTAAACAGAACTTACACAACCATCGAAGTGAACCGAGTGAACTCGTGAAACTACCTAATCATAATAGTATTAGAGCTTTCTTAAATATTTAAGCAATTCTTGAATTTAATTTTGTGATTATGTCAGTAGAATACATATTCGATTATAAAAATTGAATTATGGACTTGTAAATTATTTATTTCCTACGTAATAAATTTCTAATATAAATTTGGAACGAAGAATGCTTTTCCTGTCCCTTTACCTTGCTCTTACACCAGGTGAGTATAGACAAAAGGTTTATATTAATGTAGGATCGGATTTGGGTGGGTTGACTTAAGATAGTATTGTTGGCTTCTTAATAGAATAAAATAAGCTTACAAATAGAATGACAGCAGCTGGCTATGAAACAAGAGAGATTCGCTATGGATGCGCTCTTCTGATCTTTCTTAACCCTTTCGCTACTGCGGGTAGTCACTTGTAACAAGAGAGATTCGCTATGGATGCGCTCTTCTGATCTTTCTTAACCCTTTCGCTACTGCGGGTGACTATAGTCACCGGTCACGAGACGCCACCTAAACACGACGGGTGACTATAGTCACAGGCACAAAAATTAAGATAAGTGCTATCGTTTCGCTTAGCTCTCTTCGCAAAGGATTACAAGCGTTATTACGATAGTCGGTTTTTCTTTCCTCCTTTTTTTCTTTTTTTCAAAAGACTTGGCTCCGAATGCTAAAGACTGCACGCGTGTAATGCTTCCATCTTTGACACGGCGCTCCGTTCTACGGGAGGGACTCCGCGACGATACCTGCCGTAGCGAAAAGGTTAAACTGACTCTTATAAACTGACTTTAGACTCTAACACACTGTCTTTGACTGAAAACTCTTAGATTTTGGACATTCTTCGACTGACTGATGCACTGTCTTAGACTGCTTACACGCACCATACTTTGGACATTCTTCGACTGACTGATGCACTGTCTTAGACTGACTTGGACTGCTTACACACACCGACACAGTGACTCGCCCGCGCCCTTGCACCCTTTATTTAAACCATTCATTTTGTCCTTTTTTCACACTCAGGCTTTCCTTCCCAATCATGCCTCTTTCCCCGCAACCTCGATGGGCCAGGTACTTCAAACACATGCCGCACTCATAAACGAACTTCCAATCATCTATCGCACTCGGCTGTCATTACACATTCACTCGATCTTCTTGCGCACTCACCTTTGTTCTAAGTTCAAACACTCCCGACATTCTTTCAACCTCATAGTCATTTCCAATCCTACATTAATTGCATATGTTTGACGCAGTATGAGAGATACTAAGGGACACTCTGTAAGCTCGAGAACTTGATAGCTCTGTTTTATATCTCTTAGTGACGTGAAAGGATGGAATGGTATGAAACTGACACAGAAGTCAGCAGATGTTACGGACAGAAGTTTACAATTTGAAAGACTGTCATTATACGACAGGTGACCAAAACGCCTAACAAGTATGTCCATAATGGGAACAAATACGACAGTCTGAACAGATAAGCAGACTGACGTCATATAGGGTTTATATTTCTTTTAATTCGTGACTGACATATAAGACACGTAACGCTTTCAGTCTAACGATATTCCTAATGTGGTAAAAAGGATCGGGTTTATAATGACCTGACTTTATACTTTGATTTATATTTTATTCCCTGACGATACACGTATGCGGAGGCTTGAGTCTTGTACGATGCGTGATGCAGACCGTTGACTGTCGAAAGAGTGCGTCGTCAAACCCTTGAGCCAGGGTTTTATAGGCCCTGTGAGGACCCATTGCGTCACTCAGTTCTGCTTCGAAAACCGATAGGCTGACTGCTTCCTCGAAGCAGTATAGATCTCTATGCACGGTGGCGCTATCCATACAAAGACTTCTCTCACATTAAAGATCTTTGTTATTGGTTGCTCACGCGTTGTAGCCGGGAATTTTGAATTCTTATGGTCTCTATATCGTCAATAGGTCATCCTCAATTGGCGACGGTTAATGACGAACCAAATTTCTTGAGGAACGTTGTGGTTATAGTGGACTGTATTTTACGTAGTAGTTTCGGATAACTCTTCTGAACTCTTCGAATGTTATTGACTGACTGACTGGTACTGACTCTCTCGGTGGTTATATAATCCTGGTCTCTCTGCTGATTGGTTGCTATGATGTTGGGGGTGTATGTTAACTTCAGCGTCCTTCAGTGGTGGTGGTTGTTTAAACAATCTAGATAATTGTGCTTGTCTTCTTGAAGGGTGATATATAGTTGTTTGTTGCGGATTACCTAAGTGGTGGCATAGGTGCTAAAGAAATCAAAGGGCGCTGACAGTAAGGATATAAACAACCTTCTACTTGGGACATTGCGGTCCTAGGGCCTCATCAATGGTACTTGAGAAATTTCAGAGCCTTCACACGGTCTATTCTAAACAAAGGGCCGAACGAAATACCGGGACGACATTCCAAGGCTTAACATGGTCCACGAGAAAGAACTCCATCAATCATGGAACTACTAAAAGTAGTACCTTCTACTCTGTAGAAAGATCTCTACAGAACTCGAAAAGTTAGATGCCTGATGTCAGATTCTTACAATCCCGCGAAACTCAAGTAAGTTGTGAAAATGGAAACACAAGAAGTGTCTCTGGTGTCTCTGGTTGTGTAAGAGTTGGTAAGATCCTGCGAGCTCCGGTTACCGATAAGGCGGCGTGAGTGAAAATCACGTAGCAATGATAACCGGAGTCTCAAATCGAAGCGGCGATCCGCTTGATCCTCGATGAATTAACCCTTAGAGTAAGAACAACTCTCTGCCGAAGCGCTTCAGAGGGACTGTGCGTGCTTAGCGCGTACGATCGCTGTGAACGGAATACTTTTCGCTCGTGCGAGCTCTGTTGATTAACTGTTCAAGGCACAACTAACAAGTTATTATTGTAATCCTTTTGCAGCAGGGTAAATAATAAAAGAACGTTATTTTCAAGCATCAATTATCTATGAGAATCAATAAAATTTACAATATAACTTAACATAAAAATAAGGAACAAGAACTAAACAAAAATTAATACTTTATTTGTGTATGATAAATTTTTTATATTGTTAATATTGTTGTGCGTGTACTATATTGTTATTACGTTATTAATGATACTCGGAACAGATATACAAAAGAATAAACCCGTCCTCGCGTCTATTATTTGTTCCATCATTTGTCTTTTTACTGCCGTTGATAAGAAACACACATATATTTGTCTCACATAAAGTTACATGTAATACTATCGCATGGAAGACCGAAAAAATTGAACAACGTATATATGCGTCCACCATCCCTGCTGGTGACTTTCGCCAGACGTATATATGCGTCCATAGCGCTCTAAGGGTTAACAAAGGAGGCCCACCTTTAAAAGGGCAGCTGGAAGAGCGAGCCAGAGAGTTTAACGTGAGAGAGGAGAGCGCTGTAACGAGAGAGAGGGAGGGGTAGAGAGAGAGAGAGAGAGACAGAGAGAGAGAAAGAGTACCGTAATGAGAAGAATTTAATAAAGCCACCACCGAGAATTGGAGTCAGTAGAGTCGAGTCCTCTCTCTCTCTTCTCTTATAATTGATAAAACAAAATCGTCTATTTCCTGTAAGTTTTGAATTTTTATATCGAGATTAACCCTTTGCGGACGGAGCACCTCGACGGGCAAGCGTCGCTGTGGACGACAGGTATTGGAGCGCGCAGTAAAGAAAATATTCACCCTACCATGGTCTTGCATCCTAAGTTTACATTGTATTGAAGATAAGACTTCATCGTTCAAAAGTCTCTAATTTCATTGAGAGTCAACTTGATTTCTTAGGCTAGTATACCCGTGCGTATCTTATCGTTTACGACGACAGACGTGCGCCAGCCGCAGCACGAGAGTTGGGCGGATATATCCGACACTCGTCCGCAACAGTAAAAAGGCTTGGGCGGATATATCCGACACTCGTCCGCAAAGGGTTAGTCTTTCATCATCCCAATAAATCCTTAACTTATTGTTAGATACGTCAAGTTTGTGTGCACAGTTTCCAAGTTTCAAACTTTATGAAACTGCGAATATTTCATTTGGAAATTTTCTTTGTACCGATACTACTCATGCCTGGTTGTTCATAATGTCTCTTTCTCGTGTAATTCCCTGATACAGTGTCACATTCACGATTCCAACCTGTACCCGGATTCCGTATCAGGTTCGACGGCACGCCTTCCTAACAAATTGATAAACCACATCCCTTTAGTAAATATCCTCTCTCTAGTCTTCACTGTTGTTTGCAGCCTTGCCTCGTAGCACTATATATGGGTCTGTGAAGGTGTGTAATGTTTGATACGGAGCTACCACTTGCTGCAGGATTTCAGGAAAATCTCAAGATACCGAATCTGTGCCCAAAATGCGTATATTTTGCGACAGATTCGTCGGAACTATTTAAAATTGTATTGCCAATTATGACCTGATTCCTTGTACGATGTCTTAGAAACTGATCATTCAGGTTCGTTTGAATTAAAAGAAAAAGAGAAAATAAATATCGATAAAAATAAATATCGAATATAAATTTGGCGAATGAAAAAAGATTATCGCAATTCATGGGTTTGTATATAGAATAGTTGCAAAAAAAAATTCCAGATATTAATCCATTGAAGATGAAAAATGAAGATAGTGGTGCACAAAATGTATAATAAATTACTAGAAATAACAAATTGAGGAAAAAAGTTTAAATGAAAAATTACAACAATAATAATGAAAGTAATGAAATTATTTTTTATTACGATATACGTAGTATTCGATTTGATTGTTAAAAGTTTGTAGTATAATTCACAGAATGCTTTTAATGTCTGACGATGAAACTCAGTAATAATGTCGAATAGTAACAAAAATTAATTTAAACAATAGAAGTAAATAATGAAATCTATATCTTAAATTAATTAGATATTTTACATATATAAACACTAATTATAAGTAATTACTAACACTATTTATAAATCAAAACAAACGTGCAGAAATAGGATTACAACAATTTTTTAAAATAAGTGCTGATATGCAAAAACTCTCAGTCAAAAATCAAAGATGCATTAACACTAGTCGAAGACCGAAGATGCATTATCACTCGACAGATTAAAAATCATTCAATACTTAATAGCATCGCCATGCTTTGAAACAAAGATTTCAATTACTTTAATTTTTGGAAAATTTCGGAAACTGTAGATTTTGTATCTACTTCTTCGAGATATGCTGAAGTAGTGTCAAGTGAAGCTAAATACATCATCAATCCTAGTAAAATACTTGTTCCTAGCACGATCGGGGCACTAATAATACAAACAAGTGTTATAAAATATCTTCTCAATCCAGCATAAGATCTAATAATTCTCTTATCATTCGTAGAGGCAGTCGAGTTCTAATATAAGGAATTCACAAAATTAATCTTGACCGTTTTTGTCACATCGAAAAGAATATATAATATACCGTCGTTCGCTTAAATGTCCACAAGTTATCCCCATAAAATTTCCTAAAATTCCTCGCTCGAGCCGAACCGAATACGAGAAAATGCGAGAAACATTCAATTTCTTACTTTTTCTTATTTATATATGACAAAGTGGGTTGCAATCAACTAATTTCCGGAATAAATTTTTCCGCGTAATTGTCCACGCTCAAGATCGGAGGACATTTAAGTGGACGCAATTTATGAAACAATGCAGATCTTTAATATTCATAGAAATCACTTCAACAGTTTGTACAAACAACATTCAAGATCAAAGATATAGGTTTTAATGCACCATACACTAATTGTAGAAACAATTATCCAATTTTTACGGATAACTTCTCTCGATGAGTAATATATCTAAACTTTCAAAACCTTGGACTATTTTCTTTTAAATACTCTGTACATATCTATATTAGGATATAGCAGCGAGTTTTATAGTAGTTCTTAGTCGTATTTTTAAAACAGCAATAATTTATAAACAACGAAAATATCATAATTCAAATTATACAAAATATTTTGCAAATTTCCTATTTTTTCCATTCCTTCTTTTGCGGTTGTCAAAATTATTATCTCTGTTGGTGTACACGCAACCTAACAAGTACTAAATCTGATAGAAGAATGACAACGAAATGAACGAAGGTAAAAGCCATTTGCGAAATTGCTTAATATTCAAAATCGATTTCCTGGAAAGTTAAATCTAAAACGGAAAAATATTATAGCACGTTCATTGCTTATTTCTACACATATTACCCAACCGTTCTACTATTACTATCCTACAGTGTATAGATGAAAGTTATGAAACATCTCCAAATACACTTCAATGAATTTTACCTGAAGAACTGTACCTAATGTATTGTTAGAATACACAAATGGAACGACAAATAGATAATCGCGACATCTTTTGTTATAGTCTCATATCTATACAAATATGTATTCTACTCTAAGCATGACACACAGACTCAAGTCTGGAACTTCCACCTTTCTGTCTTCTCTTGTAAGCCACTATACAGGAAAGTCGTACACGTAAATACAGCGTGTACAGACAAATATGTAATATACAATATTTACGTGACAGTTTAATATCGCTCTTTATTTTCTACATAATAGCCAACGCAGCACGTACAAACGAAATTTATCTTTCCTATGTAAAAATACAAAATACACGGAGACATGATAGACTACACGGTAGACTTATATTGCGATATATTTACGTAACATTTAATAAAATCCGGAATCTTTAAGCAAGAATAAATACGTAGTTATATAAAATGTGCTGAAATTACGTATGTAGGATATGTATATAGAATATGGCGTACGTCACCGTGTCACCATCTACGCTACGTTAATGGCAGTATTATGGAACCTACACGTGGTAATATTACACCACATGCCGTGAATTCTCTGAAAGCCATTTTCATCGTAATCGAGATGGCAATACCGCTGTGTATTCCTTGTAGCCAGTAGATGAGCCGCTCCACGAATGACCATTAAGAGTGGAACACCGAGATAAGTATTGGCGCCTGAACCTGCGAGGCTGAAAGTAATAAGTGCACGAAGGAAATGAAAATTTTAAAGAACAGTGGAAGGAACGAACGGATGCTTATGTCGGTGAGACCATTAACTTTAAACGAGCCGTAAATCCCAGCTAGATAAAATCTCGAACGTACATACAAGTTTAACAATGAAGCGTTTTAGTTTCTCTACTTAACGTTTTAAGACCTTGTTACTTGTTCCGGATTTATTTAAAATCTCGCATAGTGTTGATATTTTATACATCGGCTGTTGAATTAGAAAGAGCTGGGTAAAAATTAAAGCGTAGGCAAAATAAAACTCGCAGTATCGCCACAGAGGTTAAAGGTTTTATTTTGAAAATACTTGAGGGAGCACGTTTGACAGGGTACATCTCTTCTCGATAACTGTCCGAATTTTTTGAATTTTCTTCCACAGGCGGAAAACCTTCCACTACATCTAGGCCCTTTCAGGCCACGCCATAAATTTCCTACGTCCATTTCAACAGTGGCAATAATTTTACTTGGATATGTCTATGGTCGCGAGGAAAACGTTGCATGTCACAATTTGAAAAAATTTAGTTTACTCTTCAATTGAGTTACGAAATATACGATTTACGTATTTATAAGAAAGAAATTAACGAATAAAACAAATTGTATATTCTTAAGAAGAATTATGGTATTTAATTGAATGTTAATAGGATGAATCGATATTCGGGACTTTAAACAATATTTCGAAAATGTAAATGTTCATATACACGCTGTTCCACGCGAGTGGGAAAAGGGAAAAAGAATACCTCTGAAATGGTTAGAGAGAAAAATGTTATAAAGCAAAATTAAACGATATCAAATAATGAATAAGCTGCATTTATTTTATGAATTGATGTATCTGAAAAATGCAACTGCATTTTTATTTTATATCTTATATCATATCTCTATAGAAAAATGTTATGTCCTTATGTCCCAAATGTCCCTTATGTTCCAAATTTAATAGTTCAAGAGTTATAACATTTTAAAAATTGCTAAACTATTCTGGTGTAATTTATAAATGTCGTATTACTCACTATAAGTTTAAATGACACAATTGTTGAACTGTTAAACGTTTATTTTCTTCATTTTTCCCTTTATTTTTTGAGATACTAAACAATCTTTGAAATAGTTCGTGAAAAACGCTGTCGATAAATCAAATTAAGATTCAAATTATGCAAAATCAGAGTGCCATAATGAGGAATACTAATGTCACGCGTGATCTCTGATACTTGAAACAATTGAGATGAATATAGTAGGCTGACCCACGATTGGATAAAACAGTAACAGACTGAGAAAAAAGGACAAAAGCAGCATCTGACAAAATATATTTAATTAGATTGGGCCTTATTTGCTTTTTGTGTAATAAGATCATTTGAGAGGGCTATCCGTTGTCCTAAGCTTTTCCATGTAACTGACATAAAATGAGATAGAATGAGAATAGAAAAGTTGAATTTTCTGTACAATTCTACTTCATTTTCAAATAAGTGTCATTCCTTTGTCTCTATGAGTGTATTTTATTTACCAGCGGAAACTATATAAATTTGACTTGTACTAAATCTTAACAGATCTACAAATTTGATAAGAATTTAAAATGATGTTTCAATTGCATTCTAAATACAAAAATAAATAGCATAAACTTAAGGTACTATTCTTTAGTATAGTACTATTCTTCAGTATCATAAATATTAATCCGAGTTGATTTCTGTTATGCACATAGCAAACTACGGGGGAGAATTGATCTGTTCTATGATAGTATATTCTTGTGTGTGTTGGTTATACATGTGTGAGTTTGACTGTTGTTGGAAGAATGGAAGTCTTTTGTCTATAATTATGAAGTTTATGGTGTAAATATAATATGTGAGAGTCCCTTTTAGTGTAAATGATGTTTTGAAGATTGCCCTAGAATAGTCAGTCATAGAAATTAGAACTAGTAGATAAAGATATAATGGATAAACTAATACAGACAGAGAGTGAGAGAGTGAAAAGAGAATGTGAAATGAGAGAACTGCTTTATCATTTTGATATAATATTTGATGTTTATTGTGTTATTATCTTTTATGCAAATATACTTTGTGTTTTTCGTTGAAGCCAAAGATATTATTGTCCTATTCTACCCACAGTTCTAACTATTAATACGGTTAACAAATACTCACAAAATCACTGGTATTTGAAAAAAATTTTCATAAAGTGAAATTTCGAACTAGAACTCCGAATAAAACGAAAACGTTTGAAATTTTTTTTGCTGCAGTTGTTTTCATTTAATAATCTCTTTATTATACAGCGATACTGAATCATGATTATACACATAAAAATACCGATTCTACATATAAAAAATGGATGTTATTATTAGTGGTGGATATTATATTTAAATGAACGTATTAAATATTTATTAAATAGTATTATAGCACAGGGTAAAAATTATTGATGAAATATGTTTAATTGTGTTTACTCTTTCTCACGATATTCGTATACACGTTTATTCTCAATCAATTCTGCATTGTAACAGACCTATCCAACTACTCTCTCGCTTGTTCTCTTTTCTTTCATACATTACATAAATATACACAGTCTATACCATGCTTTATTCATTACACGCATACTCGATCCACTCATTCTTTCTTACAGACATCATTTATTTTTACATCAATATATATATTAAAATCTATGTCACCATTACTACAATTATGTCCGGACAATCGTGTCAATCCATCTTGTTTTTAACCGTGTCACTGAATAGTGCGTAAAGAGAGAGAGAGAGAGAGAAATATTGTACTTGTATTTTATACCGTCTCATATCATTAAATCTATATATCTGTTGATTTGTACTGTATTTATAATTACACGTGTCCGTCAATTAAATCCAACATTTCCGATTCTGTCGATCGCTGTGGTCTGAAAGTTTAATGATTCGTCTTGACGCAGTAGGAGAATGAATTTTGGATTTTGGAACTACAGGAGGAGATTTTGTTGCACAGGTAGTTGCTTACGGGATGGACTTGTGGGAAGCTTTGGTGATGGGTTGTCGGTCGAGTGTCTGTCGTGTTGAAAAGTTTATTATCTGGTCTGACGATGAGATTCTTTACCATTGCTTGGTTGCCTGATTTTAACTTCGCAGGATACGTGTTTCAGCATAATTCAACCGTGTAATTCTGAGAAATTTATATAATTTATGTATGTCGATATAACGGTAAAATTGCATGTATAAGAAAAAATGTATGCCATGGTAAAATTACATCGCGTAATATTTATCTATGTTAATGAGGATCATTGGAAAAAGGAACCTGTATAGAAATTGATTCGATTTTATTAGTAGATATTACTTCATATAGGTATTAGAAATTCTGTTTGATTGGTAAGTATGTCACGATGAATAATTAAGAGTATATTTATCGTAATGTCGCAATAATTAATAGTATATTTATTTTAGTATCGTTATAACTAAGAATATTTATTAGTTGATGCTCATTGTTGATACACTAGTACTGTAGCAACTGAGGATGGTTAAAATAATTGTCGAATAAAATTTCGTTCTCTCTCGTAAAATTTACCGAGTTAACTAAAGATTTGAAAAGAAACACGAGCCTAATCCCATTGGGTATAGCTGATTCTTAAACGAAGGAATAAAACATGATACTAAGAGTAATTACATAATTCTATCATGGATAGTTAAAACCGAGGGATCGAAGTAATTTTGTGAATAAATGGCAACTTGTTATAGATTTATAAAGAGATCTTTAACAGTTGTAATAGGTTAATTTTTACTGTCTAATTGATCAACTTCGGTCCCCTACTTCTACTTCTTGCGTAATTACTTATTGAATTATTTAGGGGGTAGAAAGAATTTCAAGACGTTTTCATCTTTTAATGTGACTTTAACAGATTTTAGAAACCGAAGGAATATTCTCCATATATAAAAATATTTCAAATCTCAAGTACTCTGCATTTTTACTATATATAAAAATTCCTCTGAGTTATTTTTATAATAAATAATTTTTCTTTGTGTGCTATTTATATTAACACATAAAGAAAATTGTTTTCTATGTGAAATTCATAAATTTGCAAACCGGAAGTAAGGTGAATATTTTAATTGCTACATCTAACTTCACATAAATTTGTCATAATAGTGTAGGATACCAAAAGAAATCGCGAATCAGTTATTGCCAACAAAAACAAATTGTAAACCGATCGATATCTTCTAGAAGCAAATCGAAAAGTTATTCTATATAACAAAATTAAGTTGCGCGACTCCTCTACGGGGAGGTGAAGCGTAGGTTATGGAAAGCATAAAAGCGCGATCCTTGACAACCAAAACAGAGTCCTTAGAAATCAGTTGTGACCAGCACAAGCGTGAGTCGCATGGTGTTCGAAAGAGAGTTTTAAAAGAGTGCGTCTTTGTGTGCTTTCGTTATCTTGGTGTTCTTCCCCTAAATTAAATCAGTTTACGAGTTTTGAGTTTGTGTTATCGTGTTCTTGTTCTTTCGTGAATTTTTGGTGTCTCAAGACCAGTATTCGCCATCCTACAATAGTAGGATAAATTACGCTTGTACTTTTTTATTTTATGTTAAATAACTCAATTTCATTTCTCCATTTGGTTTTCACGTCTCCTTACTCTCTTTGTTACACATTGTGGTATGATCTTACTTATAGACCTGACACTTACTGCTAATAGTAAAAATTGATGCGACCCAACCCTAGGATCGTATTGGAGATGATGAACCAATTATACTAACGATAAGGCCAATCAGACCCGTGTCCCATATTCAAACCTCTAAGCACCGCACAGTACTTATCGTTAGTAATGAACTTGTATAGATCATTAATATACCTCATAGCTTCGGTTAATTAAACAAAAGTTTAATTAAACGAAAAATTTAATTTGAAAATTCTAAATTTTACTCTAAAATTATTGTTCTTTATTACCGAACTAGGAAGATTTACGACATTCGCATCAGTTTGCTCGTAGTGTAGGCGAACAGCCTCTTAGCTCTAGTTCTCTAGTAGTTCCAGGCGAACTAGCTTTTGTTTATTGCTCAGGCAATCCTTTCCAGTGTAGCCTTCAAGTGAATTGAAGAAAATCCCAGCCATACTTGGCGTAAGAACATTTATTGTCCCAATTTTTTTCCGACTGTATATATCATTGTCAAATAAAGCATAAGGGAATTCAGACCTACTCTTTGTGAAAGTAACACGAGAGAATATATACCTTTGTGGCATATAACTACATTCTCTTCTTGTTTTACTTGTTACTTTTTTTCCCTCAAATTTTTCTTACAGCACCTCAGTTTTACGTTAGTAAATTCATATGTATAAATACATACATTAAATAAAATGTACAGTACATTAGATAAACTCCAGACCGGTTAACTTTTCCTTTTTATCCTTTACTCATCTTCATCGCTCTATTGCTCACTCGGACCCCGACTTTCCCTGCATTTTCCCTCGTAAGCTTCGATATATAGATAACCCCCACTTATTTCTTAATTCGGATATAAAAATTGCCCATCATCCCAAATTTTTGGTTATTCTTCCTCTAGTATCGATTGATGATATGCAAGAAAGAAGTTTGAAAACTGCTGTTTTAATGTATTTATAATATTATTATACGTAATTTACATTAACTGTCTGTATGTATAATTTAAGTTAAACTGGCGCATAGACGTGAAGTTTCTGACAATTCTTACCAGTTTTTCTCTATATCTAGTCTTTGATTGTACGAATCTTTATGTGCATTTCTTAATTAACCCATGGCAACATTTTTTTAATTTCTTATTTATTTTTATATGCGTCTGGTGGAACAAAAACTTCAAACGTTGAATAAAATAAAGCATAGAAAATAATGTTAAAACAAATACACATTTATATATATATAAGACATTTATTTTATGTGGAAAAGCTGGAATATCTCACAAATCATGAATTTTATGAACATACTATTACAATGAAATTTTAAATACGATAATGCATATTTAATATTTGTGAAACAAAGTATGTATGATGTAAATATTTCTTTTATATACAATACGTAAGAATTTTGATGAAATTTCAAAAGCTCCCTGCTTTCAAACATATCACCACACATATAGTTTCAGAATAGATGATACGTTAATAAAATTTATTAAGACGAATTCTACGACGTGCTATCTATACAAGGTCATTTATTACGCTGGAAGGTCGTAAATTACTGAGATCCCAAGGAGTCAGATGAACGTGGATTGCTGGTCGTCGGTTAGCTGTTCAGGTCCGTAGCACGATCACGAAGGGTCAATTTGTTGTAACGGTCCGTTGACCGGAGTCAGATATAGAGGGAATTCCGCATCGTTGCCGAACTACACCTCCTAACATAAGAATTGACATCCTCCCTCTCCAAAAATGCCACGTTAAAAGCATCCAAAATGAAAAGACACGATGACACCATATATATGTTAATTGGTGACGAAAATTTGTTTTATTTCACAAACAAAATTATCCAAATGAGCAATTAATCTCGGAAAAATAAAGATTATAGTACATTATCTTCTGATAACTGGAATGTGTGTTATTCGTTCAGAAAATTTTCCATTGGTTAAAAAAATCACGTCAAAGTCTGCTATATGTGATTTTGCAAATGGATATTGTAGAATATTTTTAGGGGTTAAGAGTGGAAGCGGAACGAATGAATGGGTGGTTTTAGTTTTAAACGATTGCATGGGAAGCCGTTTCTTGAAAATTGGAGACAATAAACAGTGATCTCGGGTTCGACTCGAGCGTTCAGAGTGATATCTGGAGTGCGTGCGGAAGAACAAATGACAGCGCGAAAGGATCGTATGGACGGGATATCTATGACTGTATTGAGTGATCGAGAAAGAAAGTCTGTGTATGAAAGAAGAGAGATTGTAGGTTTAACACTAGGTTTACGGAGGCTATCTGTATACCTATTTCTAAGGACACCTGTCAAATTAACAGGTAAAGGAAACCATGTGCCTTTTTTTACGATCAGTTTAATTTAAAAACAATTATATATGATATTAACAGTCTTAATATAAATTAACTAAATCTGTTACCATCGTATAATTGGAGCAACCCTTCTGTCAAATTGATGAGTTTCGTAAATCTAGTGTTAAAATAGGAGCGCTAAGGCCCGGATAGGACAGTTTGTAAAGAGTGTATAGTAAAGTATAGAGAATATGTCAAGAGTTAGAATTTAGAACGTCAGAGTCAGGTTTGTGTTAGCAATATAAAATTAGACTAGCCTTAAATTGTGTACCAAGAAATAGTCTGTACTTTAAATATACTTTATTCTTATTAAATTCAAAACCGTGTTCTTTGTGCTGTTCGTGCCGGTTCTTATTTCCTCCTTATCGCTCTCCTTACAATATAAATGACATTTTATATTGAAAAAATGTTGTCTCTTCCTTTTAGTTTTAGGTTTTTCTTTTTCCTTTTTAGATATATGTAAATAAAGCAATTGGAATAAAAGAAAAAATATGATTTTCTCTTTGATGATGGATATTAATCATTTCTTCGCTCCTTGTGTTCGAAGTTTGAATTGGTTTTGGTACCAGAAGAGAATTGTTCTATTCTTTTACTCTTTCAAATAGAATTTAAGAAGCCGTAGCACTATACAACTTTACAATTCAAAGGATAACTATATCTACTTCTTATCAGTGGTAGTTAGATAGAGCCTTATCCACGTTTCTAATTTTCTGTGATTGTCGACCGAAGGAGCTAGGCGCCGAAATGTCTACGACTAATAGATTATCTATGAAAGTTATACGTAAATTTTAGTGTCACAGTTGCTTAATAATAGTGGAAAAATGTTAATTAGACATGATACGATTGAGTAGAGAAACGTGTTAGATGTACGATAACGTTTGTAAAAATAAGATAAATTTTGAGAGCTTGTATGTATACGAATGTAAATAATTTATGTAAAATAACAAGACTCCTACAGGGAGTTGATCCCATGGTTTTCTGCGCATAGGAGCGAATATTATATATACTATTCATATTATGGTTGGATAATATAGATAGAGTATAATATATTATTATACTACTTACTATTTATCATTAGTAATAACTAATAATAATATAAAAAAATGTATGACATTATGAATCAATAAAGAAATAGTGTATTTTATATATGTACATATATGCATACATACATATTTAAAGATATAGAGGGAGATCATCTACTTCAAGTGATTCTGGTTCATCTAGTAATGACGATCCTGGTGGTACATATGGAATACACTTTAATGTAGGTTTGAGTATATGGACATAGGAATATATTGATTGGAAAAATATAGTCAGATTTTAATTTTTTTTCAAATTGGAACAAACTATAGATACAGATATACAAGTATTAGTATATTTTATTATATATCTGGAGAAAATGATTAATCACATCAGAAATGTAAACGTAATTAAATACTTTTTTACTAATAATGAATTCGTACTTCTGATTGACAATTTCTGTCGAATTATCTTCTCGATTATTTGTATGCAAAGAAAATTTAAAAAAGGAATAGTCTTTTACATCGAATTATATAATTTGAAAGAAATTGGGTAATATAATATTATTATATTTTTGTAGCATACTTTTATTAACGAAAAAATTTCTAATAAATATTTGTACCGAATTCATAAATTATAATTACCTGAACATTTCGACATTGATACATATTCAATATCAAATTGTTTACATTTCTAAGTAACTATAGTAATACACACATACACTATATATAATAATATAATTTTAAAGTATAACATATAAAACGGGTATTATAAAGGATTCATAATTATAATTTAACAAATAATTTAAATTTAATATTTCAAATTTTATTATTAACGTTAAAAATTATATTATCAACGTATTAACCCTTTGCACTCAGCGATTTTTTCGTTACAGAAAAATAGCAATTGGAAGACATTTTGCGATACTTTAAAAATGGTAAATAAAAAATTGTATGCAAATTAAGACGTAGAATTATTTTACTTCAACATTCCACGTGTGGTTGAGTACTTTTAAATTTGGTATATTAATTACAATAACATTGATCCTTAGAATCTGATTAACACGTTCCCTGACGTGAGGGGCGTATGCGCCACGGTATGTGGTTTAGGTAAAATAAATGAGAAATATAGCAAAAAACGTATAATACCGTTCAAAATCATGATATCCACGGAAGCCACTGTAGTGGCGTACTGTGCCTAAAAGGTTAAAATTTTTGATTTGGTAATTATATTCAAACAGAGTACACTTGCTTAGAAATATTTTTTTAGGGATTATACATACATAGGGGATATACGCCCCACGCTGAACTTTCCGTTCAAACCATTTGGTATTATCATTGTAAACTGAAGAATTTTTTAAAAATTCATTATGCAGTCAATTATGGGCATCTTAATACTATTGCTGATGCGTTCATCTGATCGTGGGACATATACGCCTCACGCGGCGTGTGGTCAATTTCTTTACCGCAACTTGTTTTAACTGCAAAATTTGTTACGAAAAAAATGTTAAAAATTTAGGTTCCCAATCAGCAAAAAACTGTACTGTAAAAGTTGCAACATTCTGCGATAGTTGTGTGGATAAACCACACTTATGTTTGCCATGTTTTAACAAAGTTCACCGTAACATCCCTTTGTAATTGTATACAAACTTGATTTTAATTAAAATGTTTTATTTTAAACTAATATAGGCATGATAAAAAAATTATATGCGAGGATGCAACTCGCTTAGTAATGTTCAGCCAAGTATTTGTTAAACTAATTCCTAGAAAAATAAATTTATTGGTTTGTTGTGTTATGCATCTCAAACTATGCACCTTTTCCTTGATAATTATGATTTTTGCACTATTTTAATCATTGTAAGGCATACGCCAGAAACAAAACAATACAACTGTAACGCGGCCTGAAGGGAAAGTCTTCAAAAAACGGTCTGGCAGGGAACGTGATAATCCGTAATAGGTAACGATTTGACACGATCAGATCAATAAGTTACCCACTCCATGCATTTTTCTTCACTTTTACCTTCAAAGATCAATATCGATCGTTCTCCTCTGCTTTATAAATTATACGCTGTAGATAATGTATTGCCATGTGAACCAAAAACAATTATTATATTATCTTATAATTATCTATCATATACAATTATAAGCATGCTTTAATTATACGAGTGTATAATGTTCGCGTTCGATCATTGTATTTTATATTTGTGTAAGATTATAGCATTTATATAAATAATTACAGGAATGAAGTATTATATTACAATATCTCCTGCCTCGGTATGAAATGCTTTCCTGCATAGAATTCTAAAATAAAATGATCTTAAATAATCATATTTCATTCCTTGATAAAATTGTTCGTTTTATTATACTTCCATTTTATTTTTCTAGTTCACGTGTATTTGACCAGTAACATTTTGAACTGCACAATATGAGATTTATTTACGAGTTGTAGTATTCAGATACCTCTGAATTCACCGTGTATTCACTAGAGACCTGGCAATCTATTCTTACGGACACGCTGTGTATCACATGAACTAAAACGGGCTATTTGTACACGAAATTATGCGGCTGATAGAGAAATGTATAGAAATATTGACATCTTCTTCGGCGTTTTCCTCTTTCCATTTCGCGTCAGGCCTGTAAAACTATTTCATTAGCTTGAATAACTGTATTTTAATGAACGATATTCTCAATGGGGAATAGAAATTGTGATTTCTGCGCTAACAGCGTAACTGTCTTTCGATTAATTGAATACAATTACCATATTGATGCCTGTCGTTCATGTTATCCTATCGACATTAGTGTGGAACGTTCGTGAATACGTAAAATATTCAGAATTCTCGTCACTAGTTTTACATCTGTTAGCACGTTAACGGCCCAGCCCGTTTTGCTTGTCATTCCGTTCAGGCCCAAGTAGACCACCGGTGGTGGACGAAGTGTTCGTAAAACTCGGAGATACTGTACCAATTATTATAACAAAAATTCGCAAACGTTAGGTCCAAAGATGAAGAAGAATTTAACCGTTTTTCCCAAGCAGCGCGATCGCGCTGTTCAGATTTCATGTTGAGAAAACCCAGCACAGCTGACGGTGCGTCACCGACTGTCGTGGTTAGGTAACGTTAGGTTAGGAATCTGTTCTATTCGATGCATTTCGGTGGTATCAGTAGCCGAACTGTGCTCTGCTGCGCTCTATAGCTGTAGCGTTGCCAAGTCGAATTCATCGCCATAATATAAATGAAGCGTTATCGCGCCGCTTGGGAATCCCAACATAAAATAGAAGCGCTGTCGCGTTGCTTGGGTCAGTTCTTACCCACTTAGAGGCAGCGCGATCGCGCCGCATGGGATTCTTCGACAGTGTTTCTGCAAAACCCTCTGGGACTCAAACGGTTAACACCAAACGTTAGCATCTTTTGGTCCTAGTCTGGGCCGGTTCCTGAGGACCGGCCGGGCCCGAATGGAGAGTCTAGTGCCGGTCCCTGGGGACCGACGTGGCATTTAACGTGTTAACATGTTAACGTGTTAATGCTCCAACATGCGTAATTTCAACTGCCTAGTAGCCATTCACGTGATAAACATGTACGTATAATAGAACGTCGATTATTCGAAATTCGCTTGTCTAAATGATCGATTATCTAAATATGGGATGAGGCGTATACGAGATGCTTATTTGCTAAATTGATTAACTTCGGAAAACAAAAAATAGAAATTTGTTTTACAGATGAAAGTTTAAGCATCAATCTATGCTGTGGCGTTAAAGTTTCGAAAACTTCAAAGAGTAAAGTTACCCGTAATTACTTTGGCTTGTGAATGGCTGATATGTATATGCTTCGTCGAAAAATCGAAGCTAATCGCAAATTAAAAAGTATTGTACGTAAAATATCTGAATTCACATATAGGTAAATATTGATAAAGATAATTCAGAATATGAAACAAGTAATACTAATATTATTTCATTAATAGTCGATATAAATAACAGTGCAAATGAGGATATGAAAATATATAATACTAGTTCACGTTTTACCATATTCCAACGCATAGAGAACCTGAAAACAAATTGCATTATAATGAACAAAACATGGAGAAATATACCA
The DNA here is from genome assembly GCF_001483705.2 of Eufriesea mexicana. Lineage (NCBI taxonomy): Eukaryota > Metazoa > Arthropoda > Insecta > Hymenoptera > Apidae > Eufriesea > Eufriesea mexicana. The sequence continues at coordinate 457,770 of NW_016908785.1, read as the reverse complement.
AGTCTATATTTTAAAGAGATTTGTAATTTGGCAGTATCCAAAGCATTCAATTTATTTGAAAAAGAAAAGATTATATTTGAAGATTATTTAATTCCTAGCTGATTAATGACATAATCAAAAATCTGATGGTTTAGACTGATTATTCGAACGAAATTATTCTCAAATGTATTTGAATGAATTACATACATACGTTCTATCGTATACATTTTTTTATAATATAGAATTATTTTTATTTTTAATTATGTCTTAATTGTTATAAATAATTAGATGGAGTGCAGTAATATTCATGCGGATACATTCTTTCGTACAAAATTCTTTCTGACCTGTTCAACAAAAAATATTTTCAATTTCAAGGCAACCGTAGGAAAAGAGTTAATCCTTTTCCTCTTTGTATTGCATTAACTTACAAGTTTCACAAAAATTTTTATTTTCTATTATTACGTGACTTATATTTACCACATTTGTTATTTATGAAAGCTGATATTTTTATAATTAAAAAAATTGTTATGTTATTTATTAACTGTTAAATCCGTATTTCGATGAAAGAAGTTCTGTGAAATATCGTGTACGTTAGTAGAAAGGTTATTTGATCTTGGAAAGATTGGAGGTCACGCTCGATTGCTCGTGTTCTATTCCCTCGAAGGTTATGGGATTAGCGTCGCGCTGTTGATTACATTTTTATATGTAGAAGACACACTTCCCTTTTCTCATTCCCAGGTCCTTTCAGACCAATATCCTTATTCTTTAAGGGAGGAAAACATATAAGATTGCTTGTAATTTAAATATTATATTTCCTTCAAATAGTCAATCTAGCTATAATGTGTGACAAAATTGTAGCACACCCTATAATTTTCAGTTCTGGAGACTAATGCAATACATGCTCATAATGTTACATATATGCTCATAGAATGTATTTGTTCCTTAACAATATAGAAAAGGATTAATCACAGTTTATATTCTTTTTTTCTATAGATTTCATATTTCATGTATATGTACAAAATGGACACGATAAAATTATAGATATAAAGGAATAGATAAATGAAATTTTATTTTTTGAAATGTGCTGTATCGGAATCTGGCAGGAAAAGGCACTGTGTAGTACTAAGCATCCTCTATAAAATGAAATTTAATTTGGAGTCATATGATTTTTTTTTATAAAGATATACCGCTTTAATGTTACTTAAAATTGTGAAATATTAAAATTCGTCGTACACAACCATGAATTACGAATCATTTATAAACATTTCTAAAGCATAATCTTATAATATCAAGCGGTTAACATGTGTTAAATTCTTGTCTAAATCATTTGAAAGTTAGGTTCTATTATATTCTTTGTTTTGTTATTAATTAAATATGCATCATCATTGACATTTATATATAAATATTAAATTTCAATTTTAATTGCTATCAATAATGTAAGTATGCATTTTACTCGTTTCTAGAAAAAACCCATCTTTAAATAAGATGAAAAAGTTTATCACTAGAACTATCAATTTGTAATATATCTAAATATACATAGATAATATTAAGAGAATAAAAATATATTTCTATATCAATAAAAGTCGATATTAATTTTCCAAAAATGACTGTAAGGTTGGTTTCGTAATTACAAAAACAAAGAGTCAATCAATTTCATTGGTTTGATAATTCTAGTGTAAAAAAAATATTTTAGACTTTTTTGAAATATATTATCCAAAAATCTTCAGGTATTATAAAAATTTGGTAAGATATATTTGTACTTGTTTATAGCATCCTGAAGGCCAAAAATAATTTTGGGGAGATGTATGATGTTTTATTACTTAATGATTTCCACATGTCTCTGTGTGAGTGACACATATAAAATAATTTTATTAGAATTGTCTGTTTTGTCTAATACAATAAAACATCCAACTCTAACGTTTCTAATAATTCACATTGAATTACGAAAACTGAACGATAACATAACAAATGAATTACTAATCAACCTACACTGTTACGTTTTTCTGAAATATATCTGTTTAAATGAAAATTTTTCTTTCTCTTACCCACAAAATTTTCTGGATGACTTTCTATCAGTTGTAATGACAAAGCTCACAAACTAGAAACGGAGGTTTCTGAAGTCCAGTAATGTCATTTATTTCAGATTTTATTAGGCCGAAGTTCGCGAATGTTGATCGTTCAGTACCATTTGGTAACAATTCCTACTATGTCTTAACTTCTCCCATCCCTTTCTCAACTGTTTTATTCCACTCGATTAGCTAAAGAAAGTGAAGATGCATTTACCTTGCTTGATTACACTTATCAAAACTATACATAACGAATGCTCAATTATATATCTCCACCAGTCGACATCTTTCGATCGTTGCCAAAAATAATACGGAAACGTTATCTATATAGTTGTAATCGTGTTACTGGTTAGTTGTTCTCATAGATCGTTGCAGAAAAGATAACGCTGTCCAAGTTATGACTAAAATAGACCAATATCTGCAAACTCCAGTATAGTAGCCACCGAGTTGGTTGTTGATTATTACCAATAGCCACAGAAAAGATAACGTTATCCAATCTGTGGTCAAACCATAGGAAGCAACTGAGAATACTACCAATAAGTTACTAATTTCTCGTACCTGAACTGTAGAAAGTAGCTAGAGGTTGGAAATCGTGAACGAACGTACAGCAAAACTATAAAAATTTATTGGACGTCTTAATTTGATCTTGTAATTTATAATTGATATAAGCAAAGAATTCAATTCTATAATTGAATAAAGCAAAGAATTTTATACACAATTAACAATATTGAGATTTTAAATATATTTATTTTTAATCCATCGGTTAAATTCAGACCGGTTCATAAATAAAATCTATATTTTTTACAATTTAGTAGAAAAATATCCAGAAATTAAAAGCATCGGAATGTTCTATGAAATTATTTTAATCAAAAAGTTATTATATTATTACAGTTCTCGTAACAGTTTCAAGAATTGAAATGGTATTATAACTATTATATATACAGGGTGTACCATGTAACGTGATCACCTCGATTATCTTATATTGTTTAGTTATTAAGGAAAGAGTACAAAATTATTTGATCGCAAATAGTAGTATGTGGAAGAATAGGTAGAGGATAATGACACTTGATTTTCCATTAACTTAACTATATTACTAAAAATAAAAAATTCAATTTACTAATACCGGAAACTATCTAAGTAATCACGGTGTAAGTGTATATCGGATTTAACCTGAGTTATGTCAGTTTCGATTTCGTTCTTTGAGAATCGATATTATACCAGTTTTATATCGGATTTCTAATTGTTATTTCTCAGTTGAATACGTCGAAAGTGACAATCCTGAAAAATAGAGGGTATCGACGTTCCTATCACAATCTTTGGAATGAGTTAAAAATTCTCATTCAGTGTAAATAGAGTAAGTATTTAATACATCAGAAATAATATAGTTTAGTTGAATATTCTTTTGTACCACCTATTCAGATATAACTACCTGGATGCTTCTGGAATTCTAAGAAGGAAACAGAAATTGTTTTAACCCTTTGCACTCAAGAGGTGACCTTCAGTCACCATTTCATAAAATTTTAGAGATCGATATTAACTGACATATCAAATTTAATGTAATGTAACAGTGTGCGAAGTATCGAAGTCAAATAATTCTACAATTCTATTATTATGCAATTCTTTATTTACTGCTCAAAAAAGTATCGTCAGTTTTTTAGTAGAGAATCTTTGAATTTCTACTCTTTTTTAGCCAAAAGATCGTCGAGTGCAAAGGGTTAAAGAATCCTGAAATACATGGGAAACCAATGATAGAATTTTAACCAAAATCAATCTTTTACTTCCTTATTATAATAATAAGAATCTAACACCAAAGGTATCGTCAGTTTTTTAATACAGAATCTTTGAATTTCTACTCTTTTCTAGCCAAAAGATCGTCGAGTGCAAAGGGTTAAAGAATCCTGAAATACATGGGAAACCAATGATAGAATTTTAACCAAAATCAATCTTTTACTTCCTTATTATAATAATAAGAATCTAACACCAAAGGTATCGTCAGTTTTTTAATACAGAATCTTTGAATTTCTACTCTTTTCTAGCCAAAAGATCGTCGAGTGCAAAGGGTTAAAGAATCCTGAAATACATGGGAAAGCAATGATAGAATTTTAACAAAAATCAATCTTGTGCTTGCTTATTGTAATAATAAAAATCTAACACCAAAGGTATTTCCTAGACTCAGTGGTCTTTGTTCAAATATAGGACAGATTATGTCAAAAAAACAAAGATGTTATCGCGTGGGACTTTCCCAGCAGGACATAATATGAGTTACACATGCATACTTTTTCTTACCTGAAGATCACGCATGAATAGCGATGGGGATATGCTTACTTTCAAGAAATCAGAATAAGAAATCAGTTTTCTTGGAAAGTTTGATCACGACATATTATACTTGAACAATGGCTTCATTTGGACGCATGTATTCCAATTCCTAGAAAGATTAAAAGCTTACAAAGGAATTTTCTTATGAAACAGATCATTAATTATGAAAAATGCAAATTAACTGACGTAGTACAAAATGAAACTTACAGCATGTAATATTTTTTCGTCATCATTAATAACACGAAGTTCTTTTATTGATTTTTCCCTTCTAAATTTAATTTTGATCGCAGATTTGCTTGCATTTGTCAGATTTCCCAGGTAAAAATATTTAAAATAACATAAGAGATAATTTTGAAGGAAAGTTTTATATTTATACACGATGTTCGCTGTTATAAACTTTTGTATTTTTAATAGATTTTCTAAATAAAAAGTATCATGTACAATATAGGATTATTTCTAGACATTATATGTATCATGATTGCTATAATAGTAGTTGGTATGTTAATTAACTGTGCGATTGTCTACATTATCTAATCCTCTAAATTACTTTGATAAACGAGGTGTTATTCTATTTATTTTATATTTTTTTTAAATAGATTAATAAAAGCTGACTTATGGTCTCTGTCTAAAATAAAGATTTAATTATTATTTATATGAAATATTAATATCGATATTTTTCTGTATGATAGTTGGATATTATATCCACTCCACTAACATTTACTAGTATTCTCAATGTTTTATATGTGTTTTATTAATTAAAGTTTATGTAATGTATAAACAAGAAATTGCCCATAATTAGTACAAAAAGTTATATGAGCAATAAAACTCTAGAATAAAAACAATCTTTTGTCTCATCATATTGAAATAATTAATTAGCATGAATTAGAATTCCAACATTATCTATTGGTTATATTTTAGACTAAATTGGATCTCTTAATTTAGTATTAAAGATGAATGTAAAGATATCCAGAGTAACCAGTATTACGGATTAAATGGCGTCTATCCTACGTTCTTTATACCTAATTCTCCGCATATGTAGTTAAGTCGGTGTGTGTTCTATCTATAGACGGGCAAGTAAGCTCGAGCACACACGTGTGCAACACTTTTAATATCCTTCCTTCCTGATTTTATTTCTAAGTCATATATACATAGAAAGTTTTCTAGCTTTTCTAAAATTTCGTGTAGATTTGTTCTCGAATATCAATTTTCATCATTGGATTCAATATAATAATTCTGTTGGTCGTATTAGTAGAACACAAACACAAGTATATAAATCGATATACATATGTAAATCGTGTTTTATCGATTATATTAGTGGTCTATTTATATTTCTAGTATTTTATTAATCCATTTGCATCATGGCTCTAATTAAGGTGCCGTGTTCAGGCATCAGCGACGTTCAACTGACGACTAGCCCGTATCACCGCGCGCGTATCAGCACCTACTCATAATGGCAGTTGAAAGGATTTTCACAATAAAAGTAAACTTGTTAAGAATATAATGAACTGATGTAGATGAGATGCTCACGAAAGGGATCAAACGTGATCTGTGGCATATGAAGAATATTCAGCAACTAGTAATTCAAAAAGTCAACTCGCGGATTATTCCGCGCTCGGTGATATGCGACAGTTGTAGTTCGCGGAATATTCCGCGCTCGGTGATAGACGATAGTCGTGGTTCGCGGAATATTCCGCGCTGGAATGCAAATGGGTTAATAGTTTGCAGTGGGCTGGTTAACTCGGAGTAATTAATATATTTTATCAATTGAGGCACACAGATCTTTACACAATATATTTTATTTCTTGACACGTGGTCGAATACAGACTGACTCACTCGCTACACCACATAACAACAAAAACCATGTGTTTACACAAATAGAAGGAAGATGTCACGATTGTATGTAAATTCAACATCTTAAGCATTGTTCTAGATTTTCACTAATCTTTAACAATATTCAATGTTAGCTTATAGCAGTAGAAACGAGCATGTCGACCTCGGGTCGCATGTTAACCCTTTGCACTTGAAAGGCGATCTTCAGTCACCATTCAAAAAAATTTCAAAGACCGAACTGATATATTAAATTCAAAATAATGTACTAGTGTGCGAAGTATTGAAATTAAATAATGTTACGTGTTAATTATTATACGATTTTTTATTTACTGTTCTAAAAAATACCGTTAGCTTTGTGGCAGAAAATCTTCGAGTTTCTACTCTGCTGTAGCGAAAAGATCGTTGAGTGTAAAGGGTTAAGAACGTATGGTTATTACGGTCATTGAATTTGCATTTGGACGCTGTATAAAGATGAAGAAAAGAAGGTGTGGAATATCATTGAAAAAAATATCGATGATATTCGATAAGGGGTGTGGTAAGGGTGACATGAAGGAATACAGATTAAAAACTCAAAGTCTTGTGTCAGAAAGGTTTACTTTACTCGGAGGTCTCTCACTAACTACCCGCTGATGCGTCCTCACGCTTAGTGGTGTCACCCTTTCGGTGCTCTTCGCTCTCCATTGTTATAGAACAATTCAAAGTTTTTACTATCACAGAGTTATCGCGATCCGTTTGTCGCTGATTTTCTTATGGTTTAGGTCGTCCTGACCCGGTGACTATCTTCGGGAACGCGAAGATGATAACATATATATACAATCTAAATCCATGGTTTCATTTGATCTGGGCCAACAGTTCCTGTAAATGGAATTCTCGAAAACTCAAACCCTCCGACGTCTTTAACAACATATCGATCGCAATCTAAGATATTGATTATTTCATACTGTGGTAAACGATCGGGTTTATAGAGATTTAACTTTAAACTTTGATTATATTTTATTCTCTTGCAATACAAATGCGCGGAGGCTTGAGTCTTGTACGATGCGTGATGCAGACGGTAGATTGTTGAAAGAGAGTGTGTCCTCGAACCTTTCAGACAGGTGGTAAACGATCGGGTTTATAGAGATTTAACTTTAAACTTTGATTATATTTTATTCTCTTGCAATTCTTCTTATAGGCCCTATGACGACCCATTGCGTCACACAGTCCTGCTTCGAAAATTGATAATCTTGATGGTCCCTCGAAACAAACACAGATCCCGATGCAAGGTGACGCCATCCAAATAAAGACTCCTCTCACACTAATGCGAGTAATAATACCGGCGAAACGGTATTTCAAGGATTAATCCTTTGCACTCTACGATTTTATGACTAAAGAAGAGTAGAGGTTCAAAGATTTTCTGCTATGCAAATGACGATATATTTTTGAGTAGTAAATAAGAATTCGTATAATAATTAACACATAGAATTATTTAATTTCGATACCTCGCACACTGTTACATTATCTTAAATTTGATATATTAATTAATATCGATCTTCGAAATTTTATGAAATGGCGACTAAAGGACGTCTCGCGAGTGCAAAGGATTAACACGGTCAAAGAGAAGACAAATCTTTAGGTGATATTAGCGCTTGAAGAAAGTATTTCCTGTGTTATTTCAGAACAAGATTTATTTTCAAAATATATATATGTGTGTAGCAATGTGAGCGCTATATTTTTGGTAGAGAGTGGCGATGCGATTGAGGGGACTGGCGCGGATGGAAAGAGTATTTGCAGGACAGTTGTGATGTATATGTTGTATGTCATGCCGAGTGGTATGGCAAAGAATCGTGTGGAACAGTCGATGGCGAGAACGCATAGCGTGAAGACAATTTCACACTTCTGCCACAAAGATTTTTGAACAAAATAAATTCCACATGTATGTACATATAAATATAGTTATATTTATTGATTATTATATTTACTGAGTATTTACGGAGAGTGTTCCATCCTAAGAACGAAAGTTCTGAATCAAATGGAAGACTGTTATATTTTTATATTACGTGGTAAACATCGGATTTATAGAGACTGAACTTTGAACTTTGATTATATTTTATTTTCTTGTGGTACAAATGCGCGGAGGCTTGGTCTTCTGAGATGCGTGATGCAGACGGTGGATTGTCGAAAAAGTGTGTTCCCTTGAACCCTTCAGCCAGGTTCTTATAGGCCCTATGACGACCCACTGCGTCACTCAGTCCTTCTTCGAAAATAGGTAATCTCGATGGTTCCTTGAAGCAAACATAGATCCCGATGCAGGGTGACGCCATCCAAATAAAAACTCCTCTCACAATTACCAGTATACAGTTCAGGCCACGATATAGCGAGGCAGTAAATTAAACTCTTAAGAAGTCGCACCTATTAATGCCGCAGCACCTAGGGCCGTACATGACAGCCTACTTAAGGCGCCAACAATAAATTAAAGGTAGCGTACATATGATATTGTATTTCAATTAATAAATGATATTTTATTTACAAATGCAGAACATATAAATACTAGCCACCATCTGAAATATTTAAAATGTCTTTCTGTGCCCGTAACTGCACTACCTTTTTTCATTTTCTACCTGCATATACTATAAGCAGGTAAATTAAGATATGAAAGATTTGAGTAAGACCTTTACTTGTTACGGTACCTCTAAAAATGGCTTTCTTTGTATTATAGATGTTGAAGATAAGATACGTCTTAACGTATCGAATATACAAAAATTAATCTGTCAAAAGAAATATATGTATCTTTAAGCTATGCGCCGGGGAGGTTCCGGGAGTGCGTGAGATTTTTGTTTCACACGTTGGATAGGACTTGGGGGACCGGGACAAGCTGTAGTCGCATAGTTTCTTTTTTCTTCACTCTAGTTTTGACCTCTACGGGAACAGTCAGAATACTTGAGATATACCTTCCTTGAGAGAGAATAAAGATAATTATAATATAACGATAGTTATTTCTTTTTACCCATAATATCAATAACAGAATATTACGGAATACTTCGACACTGAATAAAACATTTCTTGGTACGGCCCTGACTATGTACTAAGGTCTCGTATTTCTGTCAATTCGCTTGTTTCGGCAGCGGAAACATGTTTACTTTGACGCCTGGCCGATTTTACGACCTCGCTATATCGTGGCCCGGGCTGTACCATGCCTCGTGGACGCTCGGTTACCCGCACACCACTTGCGATGGACCCTAGAAAAGGGCCATAAATCAGAGTTAGGCGATGAACACAGCCACCCGAATTTGTATAAACACCACCGAAAGACGCCAAAACCGATACATACCCCTGACAACGCACACCAATAGGAAAACACGCAACCACTCACACTTGACACCAGCCAATCCCGATACACCTGTATTTATAAAACCACGCACACATTGGATTCACGTAATAGTCGGTTAAAGCACTTGCATAAGGTTTCATTCAACATCGGGTCAAATACGCGTCACAGTTGCACACGGTCGAACTCAATATTTAACGCAAGATACACATCGATCAAATAGATTCAATTGAGATTAGTCGCACATTACACAGACACGCGTGATTCAACTCAATCATTTAGAAATCTAACCAAGTCTATATCAATCAAGTTAGATTAGACTGCATCCCTTTAGCACTGTCGCATCAACATAGCTAGCAACCCCGCGAAATTCCAATCGTGAGAATTACAGTGTTCGGGACGCAACTGGGGAAAAACTAAGCCAATTTTAATCTATTTACGGGAGCACTCTATATCAGTGAATTAACTTAGGTTTGTGCTGACGAAAAAGGCAGGCCTGGAAGACACCGTTACGGTCTTTTAACAGCCGAGTCCTTAGTGGTACGATAATAAGACCTTGGGTTTTTTCTAATTTTTCACACACGCATTGTGTATTTTTAGAAAATTTTCTTTTCATGGTTTCTCGTGACCGGGAACACTATAGCTGATAATAGGCCTGTAGGGGTTCCACGCGATTCCGCGTGCGTTGGTGTCCCTAGACCCTAGCGTGGGGCCATATACGGCTAGTGACCTCGAAGTTGTCACTTTCGAAAAGGTCACCAGCGCACAGGTGGATCCCGTGCACTTCGGCCAAGTGCACCTCACCTTGAAGGGGTTCCCTTCACCGTCGTTTTCGTTTGAGAGAACTTCACTTTTCTTCATGGTAACTGATTCGCTGATCAAGGGTACGCCCTTGATTTAATTCGCCAATGAGAAAACGTCCATCTTTTTGACGAACTCCCGATTTTTCTAAAACCAATTGTAGGAAAATCGTAGAGGAGTTCAGTTCGAATCGTCGAATGGTAAAGTTCAGTCGAGAATAGTCCTAAACGTTCGAGTCTGTTGGATAAATTGTGCTAATCGTGACATCTTCATTTTTGTTTTGTAACTGATTACTTCGACAATATGACGTCACTCTGTTGTTATATATTGTGCTCCGGTTCACCTCTCGCACCCTCTCTGTGTACATCGCCAAAGCATTTCATGTATGTCACTATGTTAAACCTAAAATTCCAAACTCTGCTGTTGTTTTTCTGTTTTCGGCCTAACAGAGTCATCGAAGGGTCGAGTCTTCGAATCGTCAAACAAGAATCGTTCGAATCGTCGAACAGAATCGTACCAGACTATCCTTCCGAGCGTGCACTACGATTGTTACGTGACAATCTTCCCAAAATTTTCAACCGGAAGTAGTTGCAGAATTTTTTGAAATAATTGCCCAAGATGAATTTGGCAGACAACATTACGAGTTCGGAAATGATTTTACGACTCGTCAAAATTTAACGGAAATTCAATCGCGACGCAACTTGTTCATTCTCTACACTCGTTCTCAATTCACAAACCCTCATACCACCCCAACCATCGCCCAATCTAATTCTCAATAAAGACGCAAATCCTCCATAAACAAACAGATAATTAACTCGCATCCTTTGAACCTCTACCTCCATCAAAAAGAACCCAAACCTCATATACCATTCCATGCATTCACCCCGAAGAAAGAAGTCCCGAGTCGAGGAGACAATGGTTACCTCTTTACGACCAGCGTCTCACGACTCGCGGACCCCCAAACCTCCTAAAACACCATTCGAGTCAATCCTAGTAAAAAGCGTAACCGTCCATAAACTAATACACAATTAGCCAGGTTTAATTAAACCTTCGCCTTCCTTTGAAAGACCTGTAGCTCCTATCCCTATTTCCACACTTATCGTTAGGAACAAAGGACCCGAATCAAAGGGACGATGGTTTACTCCTTTACAACCAGCGTCCCACGACTCGCGGACACCTCGACCTCCTAAACTAACCCCCGAGTCAACCCCCATAAAAAGATTAAAATTTCCTAAAGACCTAGAAACAAATTAACAATTTGTTTAAACTTCCGCTTCCACCTACCAGCTCCGAACTCCATGCACATCCCTCCAACGAGCATGCCGCCAATAGGAGAAAAACACACTCACCATTTAGACACCTCGACAACCAATAACAGCAACACACTAACCTATAAAATAGACGAAGTCAAGAGGACAGACACATTCGAAACGAAAAAACGACACAGTCAACACAAACGATCTTACGCACATCGCTGATTCTTATCAATTAACTTATAAACTATTTATAAATATATTCTGTAAATAAATTATTGTTAATTGGAAAAAATAGTTTGCGTTCGTAGAAAGACGTAAACCTTCGCCTGAAATTTTCCTGCTTCATAAAAAGGTTCAGACGAAACACAACTTACATGTATAAGGAAAAGTTGTTAGAAATAATGTACCTAACATCGTATTTCAACGTCATCGAAATCCAAACATGTCCCTATAATCTGTGCATTTACCTGAATCATTTTTTTTAGACTGACTATTGTTAGGTATTGTATATAAATAAAATAATCATTTTAAAATTGCATCAGTCGATAATTTTTTGGTTTTTACACGCAATTACTGTTGAACAATATATCAAGATAGATAAATACGAAGAATAATACTGCTCGAAATAAATCGTTATTTATTAGTTTGCTTACAAAACGTTTTATACAAAATACATTGAATGCATTGAATCGCACCAAATGAATGGAAATTGTATAATTGATTAAATTATTTATTTTTTATAGAACAATACAATTCATTCGTTAATTAAAAAAGGCTTTGAGCATCACCATCGGTATATATGCTACATCCCTTATCGAAACTCTGCCATATCAACCACCTAATATCGATTTCATCATTAATTAGCAACCTATCACATTCACGGTTATCTCAGTACCAATAACCACGCATCAAATAAAAATCAGCTACACTTCATTAATTTCACGTGCAATGTATCGACAACATTTCATATGATCATATGGTATCGATATAATTACCGTATTAATATACGTTTTATTTATTCTTATAATTAAAATGAGGAAAATTATTATAACCAATCCCGTTTTGCTCTGATAGCAATTTATTATTTGATGACAGCATTATTCTATTAAGCGTTGGAATTTAAACAATATTTAATTAAAAGTTTAATTTGAATATTATATGCGTTATTAAAACACTTTAATATTAATAAAATATATTTAAATTTTATTTTCAATATAATACTTCATCTGAAAAACCATTACGTTCAATTAATTTTTAAAACGTAAATATAAAACACAAATACATCTCGTACAAAACGTACCTACATAATTTAAAAATTGACCAAATCTCCATATAAAATGACAATCAATGAGAATTTTTAAGCGTAAATACCGATATTCAGTATTTTTTATTTGAACAAGATTTTTCAGATTTATCTATGGAATTTTATAATATTCCATTTTTTAATTCTTTATTTATTCGTTATTTTTCTTATATAAAGTCGATAACGTGATATTTTATAAAACATTATATGAATAAATATAACATCGCGCAATATTGATATACCTAATAGTCTTAATTTATTATGAATTATTTCAGTAAATATATTTTTCTTAGTTGTGAAAAGTAAGTTCTTATAATATTTTTATTTATTTTTAGAATTTAGTGCTATTTTTTGTACTAATCCTTTTGTTTTGGGTAATAAGATTCGCATAATAGAACATTTTTCGAAATTCTACTGCTGTCTTATATGTATCATTTATGTCTATCGTTGAGTATTTATTGTAAAATCACGTGATAGATTTTAAGCGTACTTTGGTCGTGAAGCGAAATTATACGGAAGATTGTACTTCGTTTGAAAAAAGGCAACTTTACGGAGTTTGTAGGAAGAATCCAAGCAATTAAGGAAGGCTCAGCATTCAGAATTACAAACTTTGAAGAACCAACACAAAGAAAAGGGTACAATTTACGAAGGATTCCTCTTCAGTGAAGTCTTTCTTTTATAATTCTCCTTGCAAAATTACTTCCGTCGTTTTATCAGAAAATTTATATTTTTCTATCGTGTTTGAAGCATGCACAAATTTATATCTAAATACTTAATCACCTGAAATATCTTGACAATGCTAATAATATAGTCCTAATTATTATACATGCTAATGTAGAAATAAATTTTACAAATTCGATTAAAATTATATATAAATTATTACATCCTGCAATGTTATTTTTATATTATAATTGTAAAAACCGTTTCATTTAGTTTCTCCAGTTAATCGTCATTAATATGCTTGATAACTATACTATGGTAAAAATATATTATATATACACATATATGTACATATGTGTTTTAATAGATAAATAAAACTTTAGGCAATGCTGATCGAGATATGAAGTCTTTTATTGGAAAGTATACTAATAAGAGCTATGAGGAAATCTTAAAAATAATGTGCACTTTTATAATTTATCAATTGAGATAATCTTGTTTCATAGAATTGTATTTGAAATACGTGTCATTTATTTTATATTCGATTAACACAAAATTTGAAAGTGGTGATCACTACGAATATATACTAATATTAACTATTTATTAAATTATTGTACACCTGCTGAGAATTAATAAAATGAGAATATAAAATCATTATATTTGTTTAAATTTACTCTTTTAACTATTTTATGTTCTTATCGTCAAAGTAATCTCTCTTGCCTTTAGCAAAAATATTTTGGAAAGATTATTAATAACTGTTTAGTGAAACAAATTACATTTCATTACCTTCATATTGCAATAAACAAATTTTAACGGGAAAGATCCCATATCTCGTAAAATATCTCGAAATGCATCAATGTGTTAAAAGAGCAATAATACATTATTGTTTACAGGTATAAGGATCAAACATATGTATATGATCAAAAAAACATTTACTTCATAATCAAAATCAAGTAATGGAGAATTACATCAACCTGTAGTTCTGGCTACAAATCCCAATTATTAGATGTAAAAAAACCAAATCAAACATCCGAACGATATTGTATATGCACTTACTGAGAAAAGTTAAGAAACAACGTAATCATTTGGGAATTTCGGTATATTCTGTATCTTCTAAGATACATAGATTGAAACTAAAAACAGCATAATAAAATAACATTCCATACATCAATAAACAATGAGTTCTTTTCGAACATACCTGTGCAAGAGCTACAATTAAATTGAATCGAAGAAATAAGACAAAATCTGCGTGACATATGTTAAGAAACATATATTGTTTAATTCATATAACGACTTTAAATAAAAACAACGATATGTAGATAACTGTAATTTTCATAACAGTCTAATAAGATGTTGGATAACCCTTGGATTTGAGGACTGCATGGCATCTGCGTGGCATTGATTCAATTAATCGAACACAAAACTCAGCCGGTATTTCTGACCATAACATCGTGATATTTTTCATTAAATCTGTTTTATTGCTAAATGAATGACTTTCCAGTTGACGTCCAACGTAATCCCACAGATGTTCAATTGAGTTCAAGTTCGGGGACTGACTTGACCACTTGATTACATTAACAGTTTGTTCTACAAAAAACATCTTAACTAAATTAGAAGAACGTCTGGGGTCGTTATCACGTTGAAATGACCACTCTGATAACATTCTTTCATTGGCAAATGGCAGCATATGATTTTGTAAGTTGTCGCAATACACAAATCTATCCGTTATTTCTTTTATTTGTATTAATAGACCAGGGTCGTTATACGAGAAACAACACCATTACATTACCACAACCAAAATTTTACTGCCGGTTTCAAGTATTTAACATCAAATTGTTCTCCAGTAGGGCGTTGCACATTATTATTAGAGCCATTTTCTAACAGGTTGAACTTATTCTTATCGCTCCATAGAATTTTGAACCACACAGTTGGAGTCCAGTTAAGGTGTTCTTTAGCAAACCCCAACAGGGCTGTTCTATTTTTCTTCAACACAAGTGGTTTCTTGCATGCTTTGCGTAAAGAAAGATTATTTTCATCTAAACGACGGCTAACTGTACTGCTATGAATGTTTTCCAGACCCAGTTGATTTTTAATTTCAGAAGCAGTGTAAAATGGATTCGACTTCGAGAGCCTTGCAATTCGACGATCTACATTTTTAGTTGTATTTTGCAGTCTGCCGTTCGTGGTGCTGTTTTAACAGTTCCATATTCGTCAAATCGTTTTATAATCTTAGTGATAATGCAACGATTCACACTAAACATTTTTGCTATGTCAATTTTTTTCTTGACCTTCTTAAACATTTTAACTACTTTCAGCTTTTCATCGTCTGTTAAATGTTGCCTTCTTGTTATATTTAATACAAACTATAATATGAACTAGACTCAGCGATGTCAGAAGGGGAACCAAGTGTTTCGGAATATGTTTATTTACATTATGATCTCAACTTATTGCGAGTACTTTATATGTTTCTTGACTTATGTCACGCAACTTTTGTCTTATTTCTTCGATTCAATTTAATTGAGGTCCCTGCACAAGTATATTCGAAAAAAAACTCATTATTACAGGATGGCGAAACTGGTCTTGAGACACCGAAAATTCACGAAAGAACAAGAACACGATAACACAAACTCAAAACTCGTAAACTGATTTAACTTAGGGAAAGAACACCAAGATAACGAAAACACACAAAGACGCACTCTTTTAAAACTCTGTTTCCAACACCAAGCGACTCACGCTTGTGCTGGTCACAACCGATTTCTAAGGACTCTGTTTTGGTTGTCAAGGACCACGCTTTTATGCTTTCCTTAACCTACGCTTCACCTCCCCGTAAGGGAGTCACGCAACTTAATTTTGTTATATAGAATAACTTTTCGATTTGCTTCTAGAAGATATCGATCGGTTTACAATTTGTTTTTGTTGGCAATAACCGATTCGCGATTTCTTTTGGTATCCTACATTATTTATTGATGTATGGAATGTTATTTTATTGTCATTTTTAGTTTCAACCTTGTATCGTAGAAGATAGGGAACATATCCAAATTATCAAACGATTACGTTGTTTCTTAACGTTTGTCAGTAAATGTACATGAAAGGATGAAATTAGATTTTCGTATAATTTGCGTAGCAATAAACTCAAAATGTCTGAAGGTATCCGCAACATTCAACCATTTTGTTTTCAAGCTTCACTTCGCATTCGGTCCATGATCGATGAATAAGTAAGCATTTTATTTGGGGATTTACAAACACGAGGAAGGTTGAAACTGACTTTTCGTATAATTTCCGTAGCAATAAACTCAAAACGTGTCTGAGTGCATTGTAACGTGTTCAATCACTTTGCTTTCAAGCTTCGTTTCGTATTTGATCCGTGACTGATGAGTATCGACATAGCACCCTCGAATCGAGTAGAACGATTCCAATATTGCAACGTTCATTGAATTATACCGTGATCATTCCTGTTCGCAAATGTGAAAATAAATTATAGAATACTTTCTTTAAACATTCCTTTTCACTTCGAAAATTACGTTAATGTGTTTTTTAATAAAACTATCAGCGAATATCTATAATTGCTTACAGTGGCTCACGAAAATATTCGGACGCTATGTTTTAAAAAAATTCTCTAACCCAAAAATCCCGACTTTAATGCAAGTTTACGTAAAGCATAACCAGTTACACACTGGTAATTTTTCTGGCATAAACATCCACTCGATCCACTATCGCACCCTTCCGTCTATTCATCAATACCCACATTATTCAGTTACATTTACAGATACATTAAAAAGAAAAAAAGAAAAAAGAAAAACAGAGAAGTAACTGTAACAATGGGTAATGATTTCACCTATGAAAAGTAATACCTGCAAATAAGAAAATTGATCCATGTTCAACTCATCGTGCTTCACGTAAACACATACTTTCAGTAAAATCTAAATTTTTAAGTTAAAATATTTGGATTTTAAAGTTAAAATATCTATAGCTTGCGAATACTTTCGTGAAACACTGTATGCTCTACTCACAAGTTATTTACGAGCTCTAATGTAGATTGGAAGATGTATATCTGTTTGCAAACAGTCATCAACTGTTCACAGCTGGTCACAAATATTTCTAGTTAGTATAAGTACGTAATATATACAGTGTGCAATTAGTACTGCTAACTAAAATTTATTCATAACTCTATGACGAAGCATTTATTCGCAAACTTTATACAACATTTCTTTTTCTGTTAAATCTCAAATTTAATGCTCACAGTTTGATGGAAAAGAATTAGTAACACTCTGAATACATTTAATCTTAATGTGATTTATCTAATTGATTATAAAATAGTAAAAATGATGAGAAAAATATATACATTATATACGATGTCTTGCAGTTCGTTACTCATAGAAAATGGGTAACTTCGTACTAAAAAATAAGTCAAAAATAGAAATGGAATATTATTTTGGAATTTTCGAAAGTTAAATTAGAAACTCTGTAAGATTTCGAAGTTTCTCAAACTCTTAAAACTCGATACTCTCGAAACATAACACTTAATCTTGTTTTATAAGAGAAATATTTTGTTTTAAACATAATGGAAAACATAACAACAATCTAACTTTCCATATACGGACATTAACATTCGAATTCTTTCTAAATCTAATTTATTTCCGTTTCCTCAATTTTTCGTTTTGCCATGAAATTAATAACCCCTAAGGATACTACAATTGAATATGGGCTCGTCACGAGCATTTCGATTATTCGATTTCATAGTTATGAATACTCAGGTTTCGAGAATTACGAGATATGGAAAATGTGTAACATATCGAATTCTTGAAACTCGAAGCTTTCATGAATGTTAAGCCGTTCTGAGATCTCGTCGTTGCGAAAAACTCATCTTCAGATAAAAACGTCCAATAACATTCTTCCATACATGATGTTACTTCGGGAAAAATTGCTTTTGTATATGTGCATGATCAGCGTATAATTATGATTTAACCCTCTGCACTCGAAAGGAGCCTCTCAATTGCCATTTAATCACATTTTAAAGATCGATGTTAATTAATATATCAAATCTAAAATTACTCAACGATGCGTGGAATGTCGAGGTAAAATAATTCCACGTCTTAATTTGCATACGATTTCTTATTTACCGTTTTAAAAATATCCTCAACTTTATGGCAGAAAGTCTTCGAATTACTATTTTTCTGTAACGAAAGAATCACCGAATGCAATTTTATTAGCAGATTATATTAGCGTTATAGACTAACTTCGGTATTTGCATATAAAAAGATTTTCTATAAAATAAATTACTTTGCATTAGCACTATTACCTTATTTTTCTCATCATAGACAGTCAGCAGTCATCAAACTTCAGCCATAATAACGTACAGTAAGCAAAAATCAACAGTTACTATAAAGATTTATATTAAAAAATTATATTTCATATTTCCGATTTATTTTTTGAGTTCAATCATAATATTTTTCAAGTAGAACTCTTTCTGAATTGTATCACGGATTGTAAAACACTTTGTATAAAACGAAATAAATATATGATTGTTTTATACTGTTTCAAACTTCAGATTTTGTTAATGTCAAGAATATAGAACTAGCACTTGTATCATAAAATGTTATGTATTTCGATACACGTACTTCGAGATTTTATCAATATTGAAATATTTGTTAGCACAAAATCTGCTAAGTAACATTTACTGTACATTTTCTGTAGTGCTATATGTAGTAGTGGTTACATAGATTTCTAAGCATATATGTGTTGGGATGAGTGGAACAAGTATGCATGGAATTCCAATATATAATGAATTCAGGTTATTATGATAAATGAGTATGCGTGTAATGATCGAGGTGTGTGTGAAATGTGTATGTGAATGTAATGTATGAAGAAGAAAGAAAAAGGAGAGTGATTTGGGATACGTTATTTGCAATTAAGTTATAACAGTGAGAAGTCCTGTAATAGAGTAATTGAGAGAAATTAATTATATTTAAACGTTATATTTGTGTTTTATAATCTTTCTAATTAAATAAAGAATTGTTCTTGTTGTTATTAAATTTCATCCACCACTAACACTATTTGGTACTGTGATTAATACTAAACCAAGATAGACGAGAATAAATGAAAATAAAAAAGTGCATATTATTTTTTGCAAAATATAATTCAGGATCATTCCGCACGAAGTATTATATTAGGTAATCGAAAGAGAGGGATGTGGTAAAAGCAATGAACGTTTGAATGTAAAACTTGTTTGCCATAATATTTCAGTCAGACAGATTAATTGCATAGCAAAACGAAAAACAGAGATTCGATTTTGTCAGGTAGTGTTTGGTTTGTTAGCGCGCAATTTTTGTCATCACAGATATCACCGAGAACCGAATCAAATTGCAGATATAATTGAAATATCACCCAGCCTATCCTTTGCCGATTTTTCTGTTTTCGACTGATATTATTCGTGACATGGTGACATTATGCTTAACATTCGCAAACAATCGCATAAATTTCTCATATGTGTATATTTAATCTCTCTCAATACATTGTTGACTTCAATGTATAGCACCCTCGTCAAATCAACCGAATCTAAAAGTGCAGGTGTGGCAACTTTTAAAACGATAATTTAAGATATTTAAGGGAAAATAAAGAATTCGAGCGTCATTCAGTGTTTCGAAGAGTTTATTTTCTATGAAATAAATGTTTATTCTTTTGAACAATGTAATATAATATTGTAAACAATAAAGAACGGTTGCTTTACATTGATAAATGGAAGTTGAATCAGATATTATACAAACACAGCGATAAACGTATAGTGGTAATAAATTGTTTATGAAAAATATGGTAAAATAAAAATTTTTTATTTTTTATTGTATTAAACTGCTCAAAATAAAAAATTAAATACTTTTTTTGTAACTATTTTCTCGAAACTGATTTTCGAATGCATTTTTACAAATCGTACTAATACCTTTATGACGCTAGGTTTAAGACAATTTGTTTTAATTGTAATTTGTAATTTACTATATTGTTATTTAGTAATAAACTTTATATCAAACACAAGTTTAATTCAAGTAACATTTATTTTTATCCATAAAGATCTTAAATTTTGTACCATAAAAGAACAGCAATGATTTAAAGGTTTATTTAGGTATTTATCTAGGTATAGGTAATCCAACCGTCTATTTGAAACAATTGCTATACTTTAATAACATAACTTTCGAAAACCTTGCCAAAAATAATGTTACGTTGTATTACCTAATCTTTCGATCGATACAAACATTATTCAAAACTAAAAATCGGTAAAACAAGAATAAGTGACACAGTTAATTATTACAGAAATAATATCACAAAACTATTCAGACCACAGAAATTCATCAAAACCAAAAATCAAAATGTCTTCTCAACCTATCTTGAAACTTAGTTCCATTCCATATAACTCACATCTCGTTAATTAAAAAAAAAAAATTGAAACAGTGAAGAGTTTTACAACAATGGCAATCATTTAAAATGGACTGTCATAGGGGTGCCAATACCAATTAGGGGTACAACTCACTGTACATCCACCATTCGCTTTCTCTTTCAAATTTCGTTTCTTTCTGTTAATTACATCTCAGTTAACTCGAATCTTGTTAAAAAGCCAAGAATTGTATTTACAGTGGAACATCTGTATAATTCGTTTTACTATACCATCGAAAATATTTCCGTAACATTTGACATGGGGGAAATCGATCGGCAAGGGAATCGAAAAGCAAAATGCGAACGCGGGTGCTGGAAACGAGATACCGGCAAATAGATGCATTGGTGGGGCGCCATAAAAGGCAGTGGCAGCGTGCATTATCCAGCATGCGACAAGTCCCGAGTTTACAACTTAATGCATGTTAAATCGCTGGAGTAGAAACGAGCGACGTATATAATAGAAGGTAACGTGTTTCGCGAAGCTCGACCGGCATCGCTAAGCGAGAAAGGGTTGACATCCCGAGAGTAGGGTAGATGGGACCACGTCGCAACATTATTGCTGGATAGGCAGTACGATTGAAGGGAAAGGGTGAGTAACAGTCGGAGCGAGATGGCGAATGGGCGAGCGTGCGGGTGCGAGAGAGACAGGACTAGTGTGAGAGGAGGCAGCGGAATCGGCTTCACATTAGTTCGACATGCGAAACCGTACATGTCTGTGTTAATTTCATGGATCTATTATGCAAATATGTATCTACGACAAGTAAACAGTAATGATTTAAACGAAGTTAATGTCGCTCTACATCGTGGTGGATCTCTGGAAATTAGTCGAGCAAGCAGCGTGCGATTCGTTATCATATTTTCGAAACATTGTCATCGTATCTGTGTTAATGTTTGACGTGTATCGGCGAATTCGCAGTATGAAACTTCCAAAAATCTATATGTCCTTGTTTCCGAAATGTAACATTATCGCGATGAGTTCATTTTCAAATCGAAAATATGATCATTTTGAACGAGCAGGTGATACATATCCGTAGTAAGTATGTTACTGTTTTTGTTCTTTGTAAAGCTAGGTCTAGATTATTAACCCTTTGCACTCGACGACTTTTTCGTTACAGAAAAATAGTAATTCGAAGACTTTCTGTCATAGAGTCGACGATATTTTTAAAATGGTAAATGAGAAATCATATGCAAATTAAGACGTAGAATTATTTTTCTTCGACATTCCACGCATCGTTAGGTAATTTTAAATTTCATATATTAATTAACGTCGATCTTTAGAATCTGATTAAATGGTGACTGAGAGTAATAAAAAATAATAGATTCTAAAAAATTATAAAATTTTTAAATTTTACAGTATTTTAAACATTCGAGGAACCAGAAATTTCAAACATCCTTCTATACGTTTCTTATTCTATTATTATGGTATAAACATATTCATTGGTTTCTAAAGTACATGATTTATAATGCTGATTGCATTTTCTTCTTCTTCGTACTTTCATAGGGAGTTTCGCGAATCTTGTATTTATTGAATTATTGACAGCATTAAACGTGATCTGCAACCATTTTGTTAATCGAGTACTTACTTGTACAACGTATGATTCAAATATTAATAAATTAAAATAAATTCAATGAATTCAATATGTTCAATAGTCGTTACATTATAGCTATATCACACAGCCACATCACATTTTATTGTTACATATGTAGATATTTATGTTAGTATGTTTCCTAATATACGTTACTGTATATGCCAATAATTATGAAAGAGATCTATCATGTGTAATTCAAGTCGCGTCCGTATTTAGATGAACTTGGATGAATTGAAAAATTAATTTACATAAGATTAAAAATACAATTTACTGGTTTAAATATCCGACGTTTTGAAAAAGAACATTTTCGTTATTATTAAGTAAATAGGTATAGCACAAAATAAATAAAAATTACATTTATTCTAGATATTTGACTTATTATTAGCTAGCTCTTGTAATTACATACACATATGTATATATATTCTAAAATTAAAAAGAAAAAAATTAAAAATTAAAAAATTCTAGAGTAATAAGAATTAAAATATACAGGGTGTCCCAGAAACGGTATTACGGCCGGGAACGAGGTGATTCTACATACAGAAACGAATCGAAAAAAGGAAATAAAACTTTTTCATTCGAAACTTTGTTGTCGAGAACATCGACTTTGAATATTCAGCGAGTCCGCGTGTATTTAATTTTGACTAAGACGGATATCCCATCAGTATACCAGCGTTATTAGTAGATATTCAAAGTCGATTTTCTTGACAATGAAGTTTCGAATAAAAAAATTTGATTCTTTATTTTCGATTTGTTTTTTCATGTAAAATCACTTTTTTCTCGATTGTACCATCAATGCTGGTGTATGGATGGTCCATACATCTAAACCATAATTAAGTGCACGTGTACTTGGCGAATATTTATAGTCCAATTTTTTTGAAAACGAAGCTTCGAATAAAAAAATTTTATTTCTTTTCTCAATTAGTTTCTGCATGTAGAATCGCTCCCTTTCAAGTTGTATTATCGTTGCTGGGACACTCTGCATTATAATTAGATACGATCCAATGGAAAAGTATTCGCATATTAAATAAAATAAAACGCTAGAAAAATTTTACCGAATATTTTATTGAATCAAGTTACGACTTTAACATGGGACTATAAATATACAAATAAATAAATATATATGTAGATACTCTTAAATCAACAAATTATTGTATATTAATAATTTATTTCTTTTACTCAATAAATTTTATGTAGAGATTGTAATAAATAATATTATTGCGTTCCTAGGTCTAACGTCTCAAGTCGGGTAAGAGACTGGTATATTTCTTTACTGTTAGCATCCCTTGATTCGCAGACACTCGTTGTCACCTGGCAGCCACTTGGATTAACCTTAGCAAGGGTCAATAAATCAACTCTGACGTGATAGGCATAGCGGCCCAATTAATTAAACATTCACCACCACCGAAATTCGTTGAAGCTGATATCCCCAACATTATTCACAACCAATTTTCCAATAAATAGAAAAAAATGCAGCCACCACTTACATTTCACACCAATTAATCAGAACATATCCGAATTTATAAAACCACCGAGAGGACTCGCACGACGAGTTCTCAGTAAAGATAAGCCCATCACGAACAAGTTAGTCCGCTTTTAACCCCAACCAGGTCTAGCTCAATTAAATTAGAGAAGTCCGCATGTTACGGGCCCAATCTGCGAATTTGAGAATCAATGTAGCGGATTGTAAGACCAATGTGTGCAAGGAATTCGGCCCGAAGGGCCTATGATTTGGCAGACATCGGCTCGGATGATCCAATAGTTGGTCAGTGCTACACAATCCTCGATATGACTGTGTCCGTTTCGGATATGCAGCAAATAACCACTCAACGGTGAATGGTTATTCACAATGCTTGATTGATGAGTCGCTGAGATTGACTTGGGAGCAACGTGGTTCGCTCCCTGAATGAAATGTAACAACGGTTTGTTTGGAACGATGTTTCGCTCCTGAAAGGTAATCAAGGACTGACTTGTGATTTGTTTGTTAGTACACGACTCATTTCTTGGAACGATGTTTTCTTGTAACTGCTCAACGACTGACGATCCTTCAAAGACAAAAAGTGATCACGAACCGAGTTTTCTCGATTCGCGAGCCAAGAGTGGACCCTTGGTCCGCGAATTAGTTACCCTCTGAGACGGGAGGAACGTCCTTCACAACTGATGAAGAAAGCTCCTCCATCAGAGTGAGGTGCTTGGGAAGTCACCCACACGTTGGTAACCCTTCTTGAGGTCACCTTTACTTTATGGCTTCGAAAGCACTAGCGCATATAGTCTGGTCTTGTGTTCTACGAACCATTATTATCAGCCAAATCCTAAGTACTGTTGTCTAGTTTTCTAAAATTAGGCGCTAAAGAATGTCCCGTGCCCAGTGATTCGAGGAAATAAAGAGGTTTGCAAAAATATACAGTAAATAGATAAAAGTGAAAAATACCGAATGTGAAATGAGTCAGCATTTAGAATCTGGCTGTTAGAAGAACGTAACGAGTTTTCTAGGCCTGGTTTTGTTCCACAATAGGACTGCGTGAAATATTAAATCGTAAACACCGCATCTCTTCAACATTGTCGCGTCAGCATAACAGGACTTGCAACCTTGCGAAACTCCGAATATGAGAGTTGCAGTGTTCGGGACGCAACGAATATTATATATGTAGGATACCATTTCGAATGGCAAATTGGTCATTGCCAACAAAAACAAATTATAAACCGATCAATATTTTCTAGAAGCAAATGGAAAAGATATTTTAAACAAAATTAAGTTGCGTGGTCCCTACGGGGAGGTGAAGCGTAGATTAAGAAAAGCATAAAAGCGTGGTCCTTGACGACCAAAACAGAGTCCTTAGAAATCAATTGTGACCAGCACAAGCATGAGTCGCTTGGTGTTGGAAAGAGAGTTAAATTAGAGTGTGTCTTTGTGTGTTTTCGTTTCGTTATCTTGGTGTTCTTTTCCTAAGTTAAATTAGTTTTATGAGCTTTGAATTTGTGTAATTCTGTTGTTGTTTTGTCAATTTTTGGTATCTCAAAACCAGTTTTCGCTATCCTACATATATACGGTACAAATAAATATATATTTAACACGTTTGTCACCGTTTATACTATGTCGCATGGTATTCGTTAAAACAGTCTAAACACATTTGAAGTGATTTTGGACAATTGGAACAATAGGTCGTAGTGTTTTTACATTTTTCGTAATTGTCTGTCAATATGTTTATGACTGGTAAAACTTTACCAAGTCTGCTACTCTGTTCTATCGTTTGGTTATTTGCAAAATGCAAGTTTGCTGATAGTAATTCAAAACGATTACAGAAAATGGAAAATTGTAAATAGGGTCCGCTGACCAACATCTAACGAGCGGTGTCTGTACCAGAGGCATCCAAATCATCAGTCCGATAACGTTCTATCGCTCCGACAGTAGGATTTGGCCCCGCGAGAAACAACCGAATCGCGTTGGGCGACGAATGTGTTAATATATTAACGTATATCATTTATATTGTATATAATGCAAATAAATATACAAATATATTTATTTTATTTTGAGAGCATATGTGGTTATTAATCATATTTGTTGCGTCCCGAACACTGCAACTCGCACTCTAAATTAATAGAGCTAGAGCTGATTATGGTTGAACTAAAGAGTTCTGTGGTTCTATCGTACTGAGTTGATTGTCGTGGGTTTTGATTGATGGTCTGGTCGTAATGCTTTTCTTGTCTTCTTGGCTTTTAGGAGACTCTTTTTAGTGACTACTATCTCGGCTGTTTTAAAGTTTTGCATGTCCACTGATTGGTCAGTGCGAGATCCAAGTGGCGGGTTGCGCATCGTTAGATTAGTTATTAATCGTTTGAGTCCCAGAGGGTTTTGAGAAAACACTGTGGGGGAATCCCAAGCAGCGCGATTGCGCTGCCTCTAAGTAGGTACGGAAAGACCCAAGCAGCGTGACAGCGCTTCTTCTACTTTATGTCTACAAATCCCAAGCGGCGCGATAGCGCTTCGTTTACATTATGGCGATAAATGGCAGTGGTGCGACAGCGCTTCGACTTCGACAGTCGGTGACATACCGTCAGCTGTCGAAAACGCTCGAAATGTGCTGGGTTTTCTCGACATGAAATATGAACAGCGCGATCGCGCTGCTTGGGACTAAAACGGTTTACAATATCGGAGGGGTGTGCGCAACCTCAACATCCTCCGGTGGCAGATGATCAAACAATTTGGGCCTCATTGCCTCAAGAATAATTTACCAACCCTTGCCAAGAATCACCAAAGCGATGACAGGCGGCATCGAGTATACACGAGTCAAAGAACGCTGGCGATAAGGACACAAAGCAGTCCTCTGCGAAGACTTTGGAGGTTCGGTTCTGGGGCCGCAACAATATTACAATTAATTATAGTTTTAATTAGAAATGATCACGACAGTGATAAAAACATGTAGCATTAATTATTGAAATAGATTATAAAATAATCAAAAAGCTTGAATGTGGTCAAACTGCAACATAATTGGCGACAATACATAGTATCACGAAATAAACACTCATGTCGAAACATTCGAGGCACTGTTTAAAGCCCCAAAAAGAACAACTCTATATTGAAAAATTCGTTCAATTTAACAGTCGAAGAGATACGTGATATTTAGGTATTGAAACAAACTTAAATTCCGCCAATTTCTGTTTCAATGAATGCAGTTTAGAATGAAAAAGTGATTGTTTCATTATAAAAAATATTTCTTTATTCAGATACTTTTGTGTCCGTGGTAATTTGGACATGGAAACCTCTACTGTATTTGGATCGTTTATTATAAAAGGTAAGTTACACGTTTTTAATGTTGTTTACATTTTATTTGCTTTTGGGGAAACTTGAGTTACATTTCACGCGAAATTCGTAATTATTTGTATTGAAATGTTTTCTTTTCTTTATGTGACGAACTTTTGTGTAAAAATTTTTTCTGTTGAAATTGGTGCATTAATGAAAAAAAAAAAAAAAAAAAGGGAAAAAGAAAATAAAAGGAAACACTGTAGTGCGATGAAACAACGCCCACTGTATGTGACAGATACTAAACTTTCCGTTAGAACTCGTGCGATATTTTTTGTATTCCATGCATAAAGTCTGGTAGAACATTATTTTGAATGACAATAACGACGTTACAATTAATCAAACTGTCATTTTTCACTCACTGCCAATTTCACAAGATTCTATGAAATTTTAGTCAATTTATTTCAAATACACGTTCTTCAAACATTTCGTTTTCAGGCTCGATTGAAGGACAAAATACCAATGTCTCAGAGTTCAATTTTAAATATTAACATTAGGTACACACATCATTTCAGGTCAAGTCATGTAATTCATTTTAAATTTCAGTTGTATATCGTACGTTACAAAATAACTCAATGCAAAATTTAAAAACAATAATAAAATGAAGATATAATTTTGAATTCCTTTCTCACTATCACTATCCTAAACGCCTAATCTCTTCCTTTATTATTTTTGTAATATTTTTAATAATATTTATAATACTTGTATGCAAATGACGGTGCTAGACATTATTACTAATTAAACCAATGTTATCAAATACATATTTTAATTCATATTAACTGGAAATATTTCACAAACTTTTATTATTTTCGTCAATTAAATATTGTATTTTCTTTATTTTTTTCCTTTTTATTGCAAAAGATTTAAATAATGTATTATATTTCTGAAATTGCTTTTATACCATGAATTATACTAATACCGATCCCTATTTCAACGTTTGAAATACAAACCTTTTAAAATCAATGAATTTCCTTTCTTTATACTTCAGAAGTCGGCAACCTGTTTACTAAGAAGAGCACTCCGAATGACTGACTTATGATAAAAGACACCTTATTTTAATATTATTTTCAATAAGTTATTTCATTTTTTATTATTTGTATTATTTTAAGTAATTATTATTATTTATTTTATATTTTTTTACCATGTATAAGATTTTTAATATAAGTAATTAAAAATTTGAAGATTTCTCTTCAAACTAAACTACCAAACTAGTCAAGATAACAGATTTAACAAAATTTATTTTTTCATTTATTTAAAATATGCAGATGTTGTGACAAAATTGATATTCACGTTTATTTAAATAAAAATATGATTATATAATATATTTATTTATAGTCACCATACTTTTATAATTATCGTAACTTATAGACAATAAATTTAATTGCACATTATAGGCTGATAACCCTAGTGTTGATATATTACTGTGTCAAAATGGAAGAAATGGGAATAAAATAAAAATTGAAATACACGGAAGTTAATACGGAAGTTCTTATAAAACAAGTGCAGAACATATAATGAAATAATTTCTATTGCATATTGAATTTTAGAAATTAAGGAAATTCGATACTTTCTGCATAATAGACAACGATCTTTTGTTTCTAACTCTTCCAGATTCCGTGTTTTCGATTTCCACGAGCATGTAGGATATCCCAAACGGAAGGAACTTATTGAGAACAATGACTTGTTATTATAGAATAACACAAATAGTGTGAATTCATAACCTTTATATTATGATCTCGTGAATGCGAAAATAAATCGAATGGTTTTAATTGAAACGCCAATCAATGATTAAAGAGGTTTTCTGAAAGTGTTGTTTTCAAAATTGCAATGTTGCCAACACTTAAACACATACACTGTGTGATCACGTGTAAATCGAAAAATTCTCGTGAAATTGAACTGACCAATTCTATACATATGAGTTTATGTAGTTAAATATAACTTTTATTACACGAACTGCAAAATCAAACTTCAGAAAAAAATAATTCAACTTGATAATTTATCAAAAATAGTATGATAAATAAAAACACAGACTTCCACATATATTCATATAAATAAATAAGTTAATCTTCAAGTATGTGATTACAGAGTAACAGAAATAGAGCCAAAACAAAATTAAAGTTAAAAGCACCAACTTCTAATACATATTATATACAGCGTGTTTCAAAAATACATGTTGATACTCGTGAGATTAAATCTATAGATTAAAATATTAAATAAGTATAAATTGTAATTTAATTGTATGTTCTATATTTTCCTTTTCGAATGATGGATGATTAAAAAAAATGTTCGAAATATCGACGAATGTCTCGACACACGCTACTGCCTACTTTAGCATTGAATTTCGCACTCGCTTGCAAATACCAAGTATCCCTTGAATAGACTCAGAACCATTTTGTATCTTTTCTTGCAGATCGTGCACAATGCTTGCGTTGAATACACAATAGAGTTTAAATGGCCCCAAAAGGAAAAATGTAATGGAACGGACATTGTGTGTAAATATTAGATAAGGTGAAGACGTAATAAAGTATACAGAATGCACGCCAAAATGATAGCATATCCAATGACTTTCAGTATGTTTTAAATAACTTCAAATTTTGGTACACCCCTACAACAAAAATATACATATTAATTATATTTACAAATAAGTTCGATTTTACTGAAGGAAATTAATGCTGTACAACGTAATTGTTAAAAATATTGGAAAAAAATTACTATTTATGGAATATTTTCGTAAATATATCAGAAATCAGTACTTTTTATTTCTTTATCTCCTAAATCTCCAACATGACAAGCAATTTTTGCTAGCAGATTCGGATAAGATACAAAAATATGTAAAAAATTTCAGTACTTTCGAGGAATAAAACCTAATTAATTTACTTTTTTGTTCTTATGCCATCACTCTGTTGCATCCATTTTTCCTTGATGCATGAAATTCGTTAACAAAAATGTAAACTAGATTTAATTTCTTTCTATGCGATATATTATATATAGGTACTGTTAAGCCTTGGAATGTCGTGCCGGTATTTTGTTCAGCCCTTGATTAGTATAGACCCAGAAGACCGTTAGGGTCTTCTGGCAGCCAGATTCTAATTTCTGTTTTAGTTCAAGTTCCGTGTCCTTTCTATCTTCATTTTCAATGCATTTTCAAACAATTCTTTATTTCCCTCGGGTCACCGGACACGAGGCTTTCTTTAGCCATTAATGTTAGAAGGCAGGCAACAGCACTTAGGATTTGGCTGAGAATAGGCCTGCAAAGAAAGGGACCAGGCCATGTGCGATGTCGCGACTTTCGGAGCCATAAAGTAACGGGTCCTTCAGGAAGGATCACGAATGTGCGGGTGGCCCACCAGCAACCCCCTTTGAGGGAGAGGCTTCCTCCACCGGCAGACCTGGCCGCGGAAGACGGTCCTCCCTTCTTTGGGGGCATCTGATTCGCGGACCGAGGGCCCACCCTCGGTCCTGTCAACCACCAATGGGAAAACCGATTTCCCTTTGGAAACCATGGGCTCCGAAAGATCGTGCTTCGCACAAGTTTTAGTTTGGCCAGTACCAGTCAGTCAGCAAATAATATTCGAAAAGTTCAGAGGAGTTAACCGGAACAATTACAAAATATACAGTCCACTAAAAACACAAGTTCCTCAAGAAATTTGGTTCGTCATTAACCGTCGCCAATTGCGGACGACCTATTGACGATATACAGGTACATATGTCATATTTGCATATATTATATTGTATAATATTCTTAAGAAATACTGAAAATTATAGGATATGCTATAATTTTCTTAAATATTGCAGTAGCTTGTGTCGAGACACAAGACAGACACTTCGAATATCTACTTTAGTCATTCATAATTCGATAAGTAAATACAAAACATGTTAATATGGTATGTTCTTTTAACTTATTGTAGTAAATTTTGATATCTAACTATTTATTATTTAATACATATTACTGAAACATACTGTATAAACAATAATAATTGAAATGTGTTATACGAGTTAATTTATGATCGTTATATGCACAGTAGTTAGACTTATCGATGATATGTATCATCACTGTAGCATCGTGAATCGAAATCGAGCTGCCTATCAATAATCTATCGCTTTTTTTTTCTTTTAATTCACTGGATAATGTAGAAAATATAATAGCACCTGTCACGATGTGCAGTAGCATTTCTCGAGACTACGTTGTAATTTCGGTTGATAAACTGTTCATGCTGTAAGAAAATGGTATATCGAAAATAAATATCTTTAATTATGTTTCTATTTCGATAAAAACTGATATTGACTTCGCTAAAACTAAATGCACGTTTATGAGTATATTTGGACGATATTGTAAATAACATTGTGCATTTCAAACTCTAATTAATATAATAAATCTCTCTCTATCTTTTTCCACTCTCTGAGACTCTATTTCCAACTATATTTATGTTCCGTAACGTAAACTAATGATTCTTTATAACGACATAAACCATATCAATCGTAATATCATCTTTTCATTCTAGCAATAAACATTTCTGGGCACACACCAATATTCACATCATCCATTGTTCACACACATAGCCATTCACACGGCTCTGTCTATAAAACCAAATCCACAATATTTCCAGTAATTGCAATATCTATTATTATGAATATATATTATGAAATCTGAGAACACTCGTTTTAATATGCTTGATATTTGTTACGCGGTGCATTCGACCCATCTCGCCTTGGCTGACCCATCACGAGCCGTGGGGTCAGTACTTCCCAGGTTTATAACGCGATCGTAAAGACCGGCTGTTTTTAAGTTGGAATCTTAGAATATTGGGGGGTTTAAACATGAGGTTTTTAGAATCCTAGTCTAATCCATACTCAATAGTCAAAGACGTGTTATAAAACACAGTAATTACGAAGGGTCACACCGAAGCGTATCTAACGGTCTTACAAGCTTGCACTTCGGGCCCAGATGAACGCCGTGGCCTTGGGAAAAACCCATGACCTCACGCCCGCTCAAGTGTCGTCCCACCCTTGCAGGAAAGGGCGCGTCAAGGGCGCATGGAAGGGTGGTCACGACACTGAGGATGCCACTGATTGGAAAATTGGGACTTCTTAAAATAGCCAATCAGCGTGCATTCTAAAACATGCCAAGGCGAGGAACCAAAACACTCAAAAAACCGAAGTCAGTTCGAATCAGATCACTGAACAGTCAATACGATAAAACAACTCTTAACAGCTCTAGACCTTAAAACAGTCTAAAGCACTCCACGCGAAACCAATCGGAGGAAACAACTTCGTTTGCGTCGCGTCGGAAACAATATTTCTACTGTTAAGCAAAATAAACTTTCTAATCATATGGAACATAATCAAATTTCTTAGAAAAGATATTAGATGCGATATGTGTTAGGGTATGAGCGAAATAATATATGTTTGCAGCAATTAAATTACATTTTATTGATCCACTGCAAGAGTGTTAGAGCATTAATCAAAGAGAGAATGAGAGGTAAAGTACAACAATTATCTATAGAATAATTGGCATTAAACGAAACCAATGGTATTAAAATAATAGGTAAGTGCTTATAAAATGAAATTTCTTCAAACAAACGTATTATCTCGTTGAAACGACACTTCATCACTAGGTACATGCATTGGAAAATGCGATAATAATTGGAGAGTCACTCTTGATCACTCTTGAACGCCATTTTGTATATCGACGGAGCTTCCGACTCTCCCCTTTTCATTCCATAATTAATTACATCGAGTGTGCCACATAAAATCATAAAATTTTTAAGAGCTTGACTGATATTGTTTTATACTTTATAAGTATTAAGAATAATCCTTATCTTATTGAGAATATTACAAAAGAATAGTTTAATTACAAATAAACAATATCTTTAATTACTATAATTTTTGAAGAAGTGGTTTACCAAGTCTCAGAAAATATATTTATAATTTTGACGTTTTAATAAAAAATTGTACTTAAAAACTGCAGTTAATATCTTTACCGTGTATTATTTGTTTAAGAGTAACATTAAAGTGATACCAACAGACAGTTTACACAGAATTAAAAATAAAATATTATTGACCGAAGGTAATTTGGTTTCTATAAAATGTTACAATTAAATTTTATTTTTACATTCAAAACGATTGAGAACATTTCTTTCAGCAGAAAGTAGTAATTTGTTTCATTTAGAATTTGTAAATATATCCATGTATGTTCCATATGAATAATGTACTATATTAATTAATTGCTATTTGCTTGATACGACATTAATTACTGTAACAGAAAATTATTGTACAGCTGCGAACCATGATACAAGAATAATTCAACAGCAACAGTAAATATTTAAATGTACGCGCTACAAACAAATAATTAAAACCACATTCTTTTCGAAATTAATGTTAATTCCAGATAGTTACACAATCGAAGGTATGGAAAGTAATCGTACATGCTACGAGCTATCAGACATTCTCAAAACAATGCATATACAGCAGTAACTCTCTTGAGAGACATATTCGAAAATTTGACACGAACACGTGACAACCATCGTTAACCATGACACTCGAAATCTGCAAAAATTTGAATTCACAAAAATAGGCGGTCCATTCTGAAAATGAGATTTCCATTTCAACCAGGCTAGTGAATAGAGGATATTTTCTCTTTTTAGTATATATGCAGGGAGATTTTATATATGTTAAAACTTCGGAGGATGAATCTATAGATTAAAAGAAGTAAAATACGACATATGAACATGTCATATATGTTGAAACCCATATCCTGCGATATGTAACAGTTAAGCAGCAGACCGTGCTAAAGAATCGGAGTGCCAGAGCCCGTAATAAACATGTTCACTGGCTAGAGAACTTACAATTAGGGAGTTCTCACCCTGGTCCATTCGATCAAAGCATTCCATAATATGATCATTCCTTAACCCATCATGGCCCTACTTGAGGTGCCCTGTTCAAACGGTCGCATGTGCGGTAAGTGACTTCGGAATGCTTCATGAAGTTTATTTAACATGGTACTTTTTAAAACAATTGATACACAATATTACATCGCAAACATCGCATTTTACATTTTTTTATAAAAAAGAAAAAAGAGAAAAATTATTTTATAAATAAAATAAAAAATAAAATAGAATAAAACAAAAAAAAAACTTGTTAAGAATATAATGAACTGATGTAGGCAAGATGCTCACAAAAGGGATCCAACGTGATTTGTCGCATACGAAGAATATTCAGCGATTGATGATAAAAAAGAGTCACAGCTCGCGGATTATTCCGCGCTCGGTGATAGGAAACAGTCGTGGTTCGCGGATTATTCCGCGTTTGGATGCAAATGAGTTAAGCACGTATTACTTAAGCCAAAATCTTCTTCAGTTTCAAAATCCCTCTCCTATAAGTATGACTAATAGAAAAGCACTTCGAAAACAGATCTAGACGAACAGAACAGAACAATCAACAGAACTAGCCAAACCAGATCACTCTACTTCAACTAGGCCTGTCTAATTAAGCCCCATAACCCCTTGCCCTACGATTTAAAATTCAATATTCCACGGCTCGGCAAATCTGTCTTAAGTAGTACTAATCCACTAGCCTGGACTGTGCTATTTGGAGTGAGGTACATCAACAAACCATGGGCGTGACACGTGGTGTTTACATTTGGCCCGACCGATGTACCACGAGCTAGGCTCGTGATAACCAGTTTTGGCTCGAAAATCTGACCACGAGCCTCACACGTGGTTGTAGGCCAAAGTGTTAAGGCTAACGTTTTGAATATCATCGCAGGTTGTCGTGTAGCGGGACTTATAATCCCGCGAAACTTAAATATTACGTTCCGAAACCAAACCTTTCGAGTCAGGAAGTCGGTTTATTTCAACACTATTAACGTACCGTGCCTCGTGGACACTCCTGTTATCCGGACACCACTTCAGTTGGACACCACGACAGTTCCTAGTAAAGAGCCATAAATTACAGTTAAGTGATAGGTACAACATTCATCACCATCGAAAAACGTCGAAACTACTACACACCCCTAACAGCCATACACAACTAATAGAGAAACATGCACCCACTACTCACACTTCGCACTAACTAATTATAACATCCGCAAATTTATACAAACACTGACACACAGCGATTAAACGAAATCAACATAAAATTTTCCTCCAGAGTCAAATACAAGATTCGTCCTGAGATTTACAATAAATTTGCGTTAAGATTCGCAAAAGATTCACACCAAGATTCGCACACAAAACTCGACCGACGACTTCAACATCATTCGTTAAATTTCATTAAAACAAATAAACAGTGTTGCAGTCAACACGCGTCAATCTACAATCATGTAAACCTAAGCAGGTCTACATCAAGTAAGTTTGATTAGACAACATCCTTCACCACTGTCGCAACAGCGTAGCGGATCTTACAACCTCGCGAAACTCCAAACGAGAGAATTGCAGAGTTCGGAACGTAACGTCAAGTGAGTTGTGAGAACAGGAACGTCACTCTGCATGTCTCACGAGGGAAGTATCAAGCATGGCTTACATCGATTACAATGAAATTTGGCAGAGTGATACGTTTATATCTATAATAAATATATCTATAATATTAGCTGTAGAACATTTTTTGCGATCATTCATAACTCGAAAACTAATACATATAAGACTGTAGAGGTTATGGTACCACCGATACAGCTTTGTCAGAGGATACGAGCGTAGGATGAGTAAATTATTGCGAGTATTTTCCGTTATTTCCCTTCCTTACATTTTTGTTTTCGCTCAAAAATCTAGCTATTTGTTGGATGACTAACGATTCGTTGGTCCTTAATCACTAGAAGGGCCTGGCTGATAAACGCAGACCAATTTCAGAGTCCAAAAACAATTGACTCATTCCCACTTTCACTAAGGGCCAATGGTCATCTTCACCCCACCAAACACTAACATTATGTAGAGACTTGGATATGTGGTGGTCAATAAAACTATTATTTATTAATTAACAATAATAATAGATTAACAATATGTGGATGACGATTAAGCATACGAATCTATATCAACTACAACTTAAGACTACAACTCAACTCAGCAACACAATGACAACTCAGCCAGTTACAACTAATGGCTCACAACTAAAACACAACTAAGAACTCCTCTAAAGAACTGTCTCTCAAGAACTCTCTTCCAATCACTGCTCACTAAACATTTCTGCCTTCTTTTATATCTTCCCCAAAAGCCTCCCTCAACATGACAAAATATGATCATGCTAAGGGCCTGATCCATCGCCGGCGTTTTTCCGACCGACCTGGCCCTCGAACCCTCGGTGACCTTCTAAGCTAAAGTTATCTATACACGAGGTGGAAATCCTGCGATACTCCAATTATATAAGCACCTACAAAATTTGCGAAAGGTCAGTTTAAGTTTTTTCCTCTCTGTCGACTTGTATTTTTCCAACATAGCCTTGTTGCTAGAACCCATATTGTATATAGAAATCCGGGTTCCAACATATTTTTAGCTATAGTCCTTTGGGCTGCATTTCATATCCTTAATATTTCTGCCAAGAATTTGCGTGGGCCTGTTGCATAGTTTCTAGCCAGACCCAGCTGAACTTTTTCACCTTCTATTTTATGACCTTTCTCCATCGTTTCGACTTTCTGGCGAAAATTTATTTTTCCAAAGGTTAGTTGGTTGTGAACGAAATAGTTTGCTAATTGGTTAATCAGTGCTGGCCTAATAGTTAGTCAGCTAGTTACCCAATCAGCCACTCAGTCAGCTAGTTGGTTCCCGCTAATTCGTTTAATTCCAATTAGTTAGTTTGCCAACGCAGTCCTTAAATTATAATTGTAGTATTTATGTTTAATCTTAACGTCGATCGTGTATGTCAAACGTTGATATACATATATTCCTTATTAATAATTGAGGCAGAATATTCCCCTCAAGACACGTGTTTATGTGACGTCTTTTACTTTGTTTAGCGTGTAGTTGCACCCCTTCAAGTATTGGCATGCATTTATAAATCAACTTGTATATCTTTGGTAGCAAATAATGTTTCGACGAAATTTGTTATATCTTATTTTCAACGCAGCTGTCAGATATTAGTATTTTTATTTTCACGATTTATTTTGCATATATTTGAAAAAATTAACGAATATTTGATTATTGACATCCTACTTTATGGACCTGAGTATTAGATTAGTATGTTGTTCTTCTATAGCTTGCCATGAATTTGATTCATAACATTTCGAAATTTTGTCATGGACGGCAAATAAAAATTCTTATATGTTTATTTCATCAAATGTAACATGATTAGAAATTATATGACAATTGTTAGTTTGAAGATTATATGCTTCATACGCGTTAAATTACTTTAATTTTTAGGTTTCTGCAATTTGTAAATATTATCTAATTATTCAATGTTATGTTTGAAGCGCAAATTATTTTGTGGCATTATAAAGAGAAGGAGACGAAGTTTTAGAAGCTAAGTCCTCATTCAGAATTTACTAATTGAATCGTCGCTAAAGCTTCCTAGTAGGCTCATACGTGGATGAAGTTAATTTAGAAAATGAATTTGTGGCAATTGGATGATTATAGCACGAATAGATTTACTTCAGAAAATGAAATTATAGCAATTGGATGATTATAGCACGAATAGATTTACTTCACAAAATAAATTTGTGACGATTGGACGATTTTATATAAGGAATTTCTACGCATCACGTGTAGCTGAGATTCCTTTGGTGATAAATGTAGACAGCCTGATAAAATATTTATCGAGTTTAGATTAAATAGACTGAGTGTCAAAGATATTCGTACAGTGACTAATTGCAACTGAAATGTTCAATAGTAATATTTATAAAATGACATTTTTTATACATGCCTACGTGTGTCCAGTAATTCCTGATTCTATCTAAATCTAAATAAATTATCTAATCATTTGAACTGCAAATGCAATGAAATAATGTATATTGTTTTTTAAAATTCCCTTTATAATTTAAATCGAAATAAATATCGTAGAATGCATAAATACAAATGTAACTTTCATCTAAAGGTATATAAAATTCATAAGAAAAAATAGCCAAAAGGTAATCGTTAGTAATGTTACCATTTTTATGTTACTGGAAGAGTTAATCGATTTGGCAAGTGAAAAAAGTAATAAATTTAAATTCAGTGTTTAAATTTTTAATTTTTTAACACAGAAAAAGAAAATTATAAGATATTTTCATTGCAAACTTTTCATAAAAATGAATATTAATGGTTCTATTATAATATATTATTATTTGTGATTAATTTTATTCGGCAAAATAAATGATATCTTCTTTATCAACTGCATGTGAGGACTCGTCACTTCGATTTGTTCTCAAGTTTCTATTGTAATCATGTTTAACAGGAGGAATGAATTTCAGCAGGTCCATCATGTCTCTCCTTTTTTCCCTTGCAACAGTTCTACCTTTAGGATACAATAAAGGCTGATCTACATTTTTCAAACTTAGTGGTCTACCTGCTACAGATTTCCTTATATCAATGGCATTAAATTCTGAATCTTCATTATAGTCATATTTGAATTGTACGAGGTGGGGTTTGGACTTTTCTAACTCCATCCAGCGCATTTTAAGCCAATTTACTGGAAAC
Source organism: Eufriesea mexicana (assembly GCF_001483705.2). Classification (NCBI taxonomy): domain Eukaryota; kingdom Metazoa; phylum Arthropoda; class Insecta; order Hymenoptera; family Apidae; genus Eufriesea; species Eufriesea mexicana. The sequence goes on along the minus strand of NW_016908785.1, from coordinate 418,849 downwards.
TCAGTAACGGTTACTTTTCTGTTAATAATTGAATTTTCTAAAGGTTTTGTTGAAAAAAAATCTTGATGAGTCATTTGGATTAGATTAAATAGCGCTTTTAATGACATTTGAGTTGCATTATTGCAACGATTTACATTAGAGTATGGAGTTAATCAAAGTGACCTCTGAAATAAATTATATATTATTCAGTGACCAAAAAATTTTTGTCGTTTAATGGTG
>NW_016908785.1:406766-418454 GCF_001483705.2 Eufriesea mexicana | reverse complement strand
TATCGTCAATATCATGCCGGGGATTAGCTTGGGACCGGGCAGCGATGTTGCAGACCAACGGTCGTCTTAATTTACGACCTCCCTGGGCGGTCATCACGACTTTCCCGCGCGAGGGTGGTTCCCGCGTAAACTTTTCCCGCGAAAACTTAGTTTTACCCGCGCGCGGGTTGGCGGTTTTCTTCTACACCTTCCGTGAACACTCGACCGCTTTAAAAGCTAAGTCAGAGGACCACCGAACAGTTCGGATCTTCCTACGACGCCGTGATTATTGTCCCGACCGCCGCGACGATCGCCGGCATAAGTATTGCAAACCACTTCAAGTCAAATCTCTATAAACTCGATCTTTTACCACAATGGTGTTAACCTTAATTATCAGGGAAAGTTATTATAAATATGAAAAGTTATGATTATACCAGATACTTTGGCACATAAATTGAAGATTTTTCAAAAAGTGGAGTTAATCGATTCGTGCAGTGAACGGCTCATTTAAACCTTGCACTCTGTCTTCTTTTCATAAACTTCCACTCGTTTATTGCATTCGGCTCAATCATAAACATCCCTTACAATCGATCCTCTTGCACGCGGTCACTTTCGTTCTAAGCCCAAACAAATACTCTTAACATTCTTTCAAGGCTGTACTTATACCATTCCTACATATGTTTTATATATATTGGTTTAAAAGTAGTGTATATCGTCAATAGGTCGTCCGCAATTGGCGACGGTTAATGACGAACCAAATTTCTTGAGGAACTTGTGTTTATAGTGGACCGTATATTTTGTAATTGTTCCGGTTAACTCCTCTGAACTCTTCGAATGTTATTTGCTGACTGACTGGTACTGACCTAACTAACTTGTGCGATGCACGATCTTTCGGAGCCCATGGTTTCCAAAGGGAAATCGGTTTTCCCATTGGTGGTTGACAGGACCGAGGGTGGGCCCTCGGTCCGCGAATCAGATGCCCCCAAAGAAGGGAGGACCGTCTTCCGCGGCCAGGTCTGCCGGTGGAGGAAGCCTCTCCCTCAAAGGGGGTTGCTGGTGGGTCACCCGCACATTCGTGATCCTTCCTGCAGGACCCGTTACTTTATGGCACCGAAAGTCGCGACATCGCACATGGCCTGGCCCCTTTCTTTGCAGGCCTATTGTCAGCCAAATCCTAAGTGCTGTTGCCTGCTTTCTAACATTAATGGCTAAAGAAAGCCTCGTGTCCGGTGACCCGAGGGAAATGAAGAATTGTTTGAAAATGCATTGAAAATGAAGATAGAAAGGACACGGAACTTGAACTAAAACAGCAATTAGAATCTGGCTGCCAGAAGACCCTAACGGTCTTCTGGGTCTATTCTAATCAAGGGCCGAACAAAACACCGGCACGACATTCCAAGGCTTAACAAGTAGTAATTAAGGTCAGAGAGATTCTCTAGCTGAAAATAAGACGAAAATCAAAAATGACAAATTTGCACTGGATGCTTTACATATTTTATAACGATCCAATTTTATATCAACAATTACTATAGAATTGATTAAAAGTATCTCATTATTTCCATCGCATATCCCACATCTCTAAACACTTTCCAAAATATCTCCTCAACCGTAAATTCATAATTGTTCCTTCTCGGTGATAAATTTAAAGACCATAATCAATTAGTTAAAATTGTCCCGCATCGTGAATGGAAATAACAGATGGCGAACAATAAATCGAGGCGCGAGTACTATCGAGAAATCCTTGGCAGAAGATATCAGAGCTGGAAAGTCCTTGACGAGAGACGTTACGATTCAAAGCCGCAAAACTATTTTCCGATAACGACCGACATTCGGTTGGTGGGGTACATTTGTTCCAGGCTTGCGCTCTGATTGTGCAGGACGAGCGCTTTCCCCGGATGCATATTTTACTACGTTGACAGATTTATTGTAGGCACGGTTATCCGACCGTGCCAGCTTCTTCCTTTATTTTATTATTTGTACTGTCACTTGTTTTTGTTTCATTTGTCTCAAAAACCCCATGCCTTCGGTTGTCAGTAGCACGCTGTACGAAAGACAGATGGGGAGGTTGTTCCATTATTAAACTGTATGCTAGATCGATGTCAGCACGGGGCTCCTATTAAGCCAATTTTTTCATGCTACAGGATTTCGGCTCGCTTTGATATTTTTTCAACGATTTTTTCTTTGTTTTTTTCTTTATTTCTTTCATACTTTGTACTTTGTAAAAATTAAAAGGTAAATATTAATGTAACGATTTTGTACAATTTTATTTAAGGGTCATGATTGACAATTTTGGAAGAACAGGACATGACTTATTTTGGGTACAATAGAATTATTATATAAAATTAATAATGGAAAAATAAAAAAGAATAAGTAAATAATAATAGAATAATATAAATGAAAAATGGAAAAGAAGTACATAAAAGGAAAAAGACAATAATGCGACAATGCAATAAACAATTATTATAAAATATATTTTACTACACGACTTGAAAATTTTGATTAAAGAAAATGTATTACATGGAATGAAAAGAAATTCTAAGATATATTATATTTGTACGTATTTAGTTTTTTCGCATGACAAATTTTAATGGCAAAATTTGTGAAATTTCTTGTTGTTAAGTTTCTCATAATTTATTTTAATTCCTATTTTCGTTCAATGAAGTTCTGTTATATAATTTTCAAATTATCTTTTTCAATCTATTCAAAAAGACATTTGCAGATAATTGAAACAATTAAGATTAATAACACGCAAATAATCATTTTGAGATATCATATAGCCTGTATTTTTGTGGTTTTTCAAAATTTGGTTCAATACAACACGTATTTCTATTAATTAGAATTTTTAAATTTCTACTTCAAAAATGATCGATACTCCAGTGATCCATTGTAAATCTATTTGTAACATGCATTTAATAATTATTTCTAATTCTTATTATATATTACTTTATAGATATTGCAAAATTGATCATAAATTATTAAAAATATTAGAAGTATAAATTTAAAGTTATAAATGAACTTTATTATTAAAGTAATTTAATAACAATAATCATTGTAATTTGCTTTTTCATTCGTAAATATTCGATTCGTTACGAAGTTATAGCGTTAATCGTAAACACATTTATAAATGAATAAACAGGAAAGGTAATTAATGTTTTATTAATATAGCAAGTTAGTTCCGCATAATTGTATTTAAAACATATTTTAATGCTCCAAATGTACAATCGCATAATTATCCTCACATATTGTAAATAAATTCAAAACAAACCGGGATTTCAATGTCGGAACATTTATATTCATTTATATGAAGTAATTAATATCAACTAAAATTGAATACATAATTTATAAATGTGCATCACCGGGTGATACCATCATTTTAACAAAGATTAATTGTGTTTACCATAAGAATCGAAGCGTATATTTTATAAAGCAATTACGATGTCACATGCTGAATTAATCTTGCACGGCAGCTATTTAAAAACCTAATAATTGCAGGGATCAGGAGTTTGTAATTACTTTATTTTTCATCGATCAGCAGATTTTCATGAAAATCGGGTATACCTCATTTACGATTAAAAAGAACCCGAAGCAGCTTCTGTGAAGTTTTTCAACCGACTTCTTCTCCTTTATTTTTTGGTTGCGGAAATTCTCTCCTCAGCAGGAGTCAAAGGCGTACCCGTTACTGCACGCAAAGAGAAAATTTTCAAAGTGTAAAAACATTAACACGCTGTGCGCGTGATACGCAGCGATTACGTTAGCAAAATCCGTTGAAGGTTGCTTGATTTCAGTTCCTTCGTTGACCAAGCTTTTATAAGAGAGATGAAAGGAAAATACAATAATGAATCATTTTAAATATAAAGTAAATAGGCAGTAGATCTGTATGCAAATGTAATACATTGAAATATGCAAGAATATCTATTTATTGTAATTTAAGCTATAACATATTATAATAGCTTTTTACTTTTAAATTTACGATCTTTTAACGTTACAATATCGTTTCAGAGCCCATTTAAATTTGCATCGATAATTTGCTGAAATTTCCTATTACCCTCCGATATTTACATTACCCAAAACTTCATTAAATTGAAATAATACATTAAAGTTACTTATTTCTTTACAATACAGCTTAGAATGTATTCATACGTGTATTAATATTTATAGACATGGCATTTATGTTTAATCTTTCGTCCCCTATCGCTACATATAATTTAAATATACATGTTTAATATATGGTAATATATGTTAAATATATATTTATATTTAAATCATAATAAGTAGTGCAATAAGTAATGCAGAAATAATATAAGATATAAACAATATGCAGGATAAAAAATCTTCTAATGATAAAATAAATTTTTCTTCCAACCTAAGTTTACATATTTTCTATAAAAATATACATTTACATGTATTCGAATCTATCATGAAAATATTATCAGCCTTCGATAGACTCATAAATCAGTTCTACTAAAATAAATTTATCAAAAATTTTGAAACCAGAATAACTGCAATAGCCAATCTACGGAATATCCATAAATAATGAATTACAGAAAATTCGTACCCCTCAAATGAGTTATTTCAATGATTGCTATCTCTGTATGATGAGAATTTCAATAAATCATACAGATATTTGTTTACAAATAATAGGTAGTTATGACATTTTAATTTACCACTCTCATCAAAAAAGGAAATTGTTAAAGAATAAAATTTTTCAAAGGGAAGGTCAATGATTTATTTTACTCGAAGTAAATCATAGAAATACAATGTATCTTTCTAAATACCAAATTTAGACGATTCTTACTCTTTTACATTATGAAATTTAAAATTCTTATCTATAGTAATACGTCAGCTATTGAATGATAATTTTAAAGAAGAAAAGATGAAGTAAATTGTTTCAAAATTAACATTATACAACAATCATGAAAAAACTTATATTTCTAGATTAAAAATAATTTAATGTAATAGTTTGTCGCGTATACAAGTAAAAATACAATAGAATTTAATCGATCTTAATTTTTATATTCACTTCATATAATATCGATTCTCATTAAAAAGGATTTCATTGGAAATTGTTCGAAATTAGCAATTAGCAAGTACGAATAGTTCCCTTATATACTCTTTTCTGTAGTAACAATAACAAAACCGCTTCTGTGTAACTTTATTGTCTGCAAAACGTTCAAATAATGAGAAGATAATTAGAGACCTTCCGTCATTTGAAAAACACCAGTGTCAGAAAATAGAACGCTTTAACAAACATTAGACGAGCCTCTCGAGACAGAGCTCTGCTTTCATCCACAAGATCTAATAGAACGCTTTAACAAACATTAGACGAGCCTCTCGAGACAGAGCTCTGCTTTCATCCACAAGGGGTTGTTCACATGGGTTTTCTCTTGTGCCACGTAGTCAGACAACAAGGCAAATAACAGAATTAGTCATGTCGACACAGAGATTTCTATCTTAACTGTTGGACAAGTTTATTTCGTGATTGGATGCTGTTCCTACAACGTTTCCAGCTTGTACGATGATGCGTAATTCCTATACGAATAAAACCAAATAAATTTTCTAACGTAAGTAAAATACACTTAATGATTAAATATAATTAATCATTCATAAGGACTCTAATTTAAATGAACAAACGCAACTCTAGAGATGGATTAAGAAAGAGGTACAGTTATATAAAATTCAAGGTTATGATTTATAATTTATAATTTAATGCAAGATTTGAATTTTGTGCCATTTGTGCGGCAAAGTATTACCAACGAAAGAAAAGAATAAAGTGACAGCTGGCAGTTCAGGGTTATTAAAAATGGAGCGCTACATGAAAAAACGAGTCCTCATTGTTGAGCAATATTTACAATTTTTAATTAAAAAACGTGTTTCCTATCAAAATTACTTCTTGCGTGAATTTTGGAACACCCAATATAAATTCAACTACATATGAGCAAAAACATTGAAGATAAAAATATGTTAACTCTAGAAAGCATACGTTTAACACGTTAAGTGTTCAGCCCGTTTTGCCGTTCCGTTCAGGCCCAGACTCGGCCCTCAAGTGGGCCTTCGACGACGGGCAAAGTGTTCATAAAACTCGGAGATACTGTACCAAGAATCTGGGCCGGTCTCTGAGGGCTGGCCGGGCCCGAACGAAAAGTCTAGCGCCAAACCCTGGGGACCGGCGTGCTACTTAACATGTTAATTGCCAATGCCATTATCTACGTTCATTACATTTAATATTAAATATAAATTTTAAACGATATTGCTAACAATAAATGCCACAACACATTTCATGTGGATTCAAAGAGCCCCGTCGTTCTAGGATTAATAATGAAGATATTTCATTATTCGTAGAACGTAATTATTTCTATTAGTGTTCCGTCGTGGAACAAGGAAGACCCGTTACGGTCTTCCAACAGCCAGGTCTTAGGGTCGAACAATTCGGCATCGGAATTTCCCGCTCCATGCCTTCAGCATGTTTGACTGCTGTACCTTTTTTCTTTTGACTTCTCGTGTCGCGGAACACGAGAATCCTGGAAATCCCTAATTTAACGAAATTAGGCGACGGCTCTTAAGACTTGGCTGACAATAGGCCTGAGGGCTCCACGTGGTCCGCACACGTTGGAAGCCTCAGGCCTTCGCTAGGGGTAACAAACGGCCGATGGGGTCACCGGCGCGCGGGTGAACCCCAGGTACCCCACCTTGGAGGAGAGGGTTTCCTCCACTATCGTGGTTTTTCGGGGGAACCTTCCCTCACTCCAAGGTAACGGATTCGCGGCCCAAGGGAACGCCCTTGGTCAAAGACACTTCCAATCGAGCACGCAAAGACATCGGTTCTTTGCAACGACTTCCGAACGAGCGCTCAACGACATCGGATCTTTCCAACGAGTTCCGAACGAAACATCAGAGACGACAGGTCTCTTATAACACGAGACGATTTTCGTATCGCCTCGTTAAGTCGACGAGATACCGTGTCGCGTCGAACCGTCCATCCACATCGGGATATCTTCGCGACTTACAACCGCGAAGACGAATTATTTCGGGCGGAAACCACGCAACCAGGAAGATCAAGGGAACGACGCGATACCCCCTTGATACCTCCCGGAAACAATTAGTCTAAAATATTTTTCTATATCACGCATATTTTTCGAGACATACTGGTCTCATATGACATGTCAGTTACGGGCTTATGAAGTATGTGTTGATGTTCCTGAAAGTTCGAACAATATATATATATGTGGGATTGGAATAAGTACGGCCCTGGAAGAATGTCAAGTGTGTCTGGGCTTAGAATGAAAGTGACCATGTGCGCGAGGATCGATTGCAATGAATGTTTATGTTAGAGTGAAAGATTAGAGATGCGTGCAGAGTGGTTGACGTACCTGGCCCACCGAGGTTGCGTGCGAAAGAAGTATGATTGCAAAGGAAAGCCTGGGTATGGAAAAGGACAGAGTGAATGCTTAAATAAGGGTGCCATGGCACGGGCAGTACCAGTCCTTCACGGTCCTCAAGATAGTGTCTAAGAAGTAAAAGTCGAGCGTACCCGTAGCGGGTCTCTAGTTTCGTAGCCGATAATATAAGCATAAGTTTATTGTATTTGAAGAGATAGTAAAGCAACATTACTTTAGCCCATCCACCCACTCCGGTCCTACATATATGTGATTATTATACATTTATACACTGTATCACGTTACATTACGTTTTTCATCTTGTATTTGTACTAGGTGCCACTTCTTGTCTCATATGTAACCAAACTAAAGAAAAATGTTGATTCAAGTTAAGTTTTATAATAATCTCAATTATTTTGTTCTTTTGCTTTGATTCGAAATGATACAAACTTCTATTAAACACAGTAAAACAAAGTATATTTATTATACTCATACTTATTTCACATATTTCCAAATAAAATCGTACCTACTGCACAATACGATCCTGAACGCTGTTTTTCCATTTCTCTAATCTTACTAATTAGCAAAAGCACGTTAAGAATGGAATTTAATTCAGTACTGCAGCAATGCTGTGAATTACACGCGATAAGGGCAAAGTTGGAACACCGCCTGGTTCGAAGCAAAATTGGAAGGGTGTGAGATATAAATTCTGCTTCGATGACGGCATTATTTGACACCAGGATAATATGTGGCAGCATTGTGGCGCGCCGCGGTTATAAAATGACGTTGAAGCGAAAGAGAAACTTCGGAAGGAGAAAGGGATTAGAAAGGGGGTGCGTTTTTATCCCCTTTGTTACGACGATCAGCCGCGTGCAAAACGACGGATAAACCGAGTCCCTGGCTTCCATCGCTTTCCTGCGTTGTTACGACGCAGCTTGCTACGCGAAATCCCGCTTTAATTACTTTTCGAGAAACAAAAAGCCGGGATATACTTTACGCCGAGAAGATTGAATTTTAACGCGCCCGGCAAGAAACTTCGTTGAATCCAATTCGAATGCCGGTCGAAAACTTTCCTGGCAAACGCTTCCTTCTTCGGGTACGAATCTGTGCGTGAATTCCACAAAAATTCCAACGAAATACTTTATCCACCGTGATTAGCTACTATCTCGATCAAAAGGGAATTTATTTCACGTTACGTTAGGTATAGTTGTATCCACTAAATTATGTAATTTCAGCAATTTAATTTTAGTTTGGTATCCATTACTATTCTTCCGTCCCGGAGAGCGTGTTTATAACATGATTTTTATTCTAAAACTTACACTTTTAACAGACCTAACGGTTTGTTTTATATTTTATACTGCGACTACAATTCCAGAGGTTATATCTGCCTCATCGTCGTTCTAGCGGATTAAGTTTATAAAGGTAAAGCAAAATTAGGAATTTTACAAGACCAGACTCGACAGATGGGAACCACGTGTGACACACCCAACAAACGACGGACGGACATCACTTATAAATCACGTCATTGACCACCAAAAATCAGCTCCTTGATAGTTCCCTACTCCTTAGCCAAAGGTCCTTCCGTCACACCCTCTGACCAATTAAAACTCCTTACTTTACCACCACCAACATTTATTTTACCCAATCACGACAAAACTGGAGAAAACACCGGACAGGACACGACGAGACACGACATAGATCAAATTCGAGAAATCAGTTCGTCTTCGACACCGATCCTTGAAACATCTTACTTACACATATAAACGCGTGTTCGAAACGGTACTCCGTTCAACGTCTCCATTATAACTATTCTATATTTTTCTATAAATAAACACTCTCTTTTGACCACACACGCTGGATCCTTATTATTACAATTAGTCACGCAATATTATTTTGGCACGTGATAAGCGTTCTAGGACATCGAAGGGATTCGATATAATAGGACGCTACAACTATTACAACGCACAGCGAGGTTTGATGGGTCAAGAATACGAAACAAATGTTCGGGTGTAATAGGCTCGAATCTTCGTGAATTTCATTCAAATTTGTAGGAAAGTACATTGTTGAAAAGATAAGTTTAGCTGTAGACAAAAAGACAATTTAGGATATAAGATGTGAATAAACAGTTTAGAAGATATAAATTTCTAGAACGAATGTTTATATAAACAATCGATGAGAATTGGGGGTCTAGGCGAACCGAGGCAAACCTTACACATTGAATTGGTCACTCTGAAGGAAAAGGAAAGTCGTCGAAACGAAAATCATCGAATGTCAGAAGAGGAGTAATAAAAACCATTTTGCACGTATGTCAGACATAAGGTACTAACAAATTTAAGTAATCACACAAGTAACTTATTGTCAGTAACATATTATAACCCTTTTACCATTGGGGACTGGTAGAAACCAACAGGTAGAGTGTAATCTTGATCCCTGCAGAGTCATGGTTAGCTAAATGCTGAGTATCGTCAGTTACTTTCACCGTGTTTAAATTCAGCAAGGATTTTCCACGTGCATTTAGTAGACGCTCGATGTCGTAAAAGAAAGAAAACGTAAGAGATAAATTTTCGAAATGGAAAAGCCAAATCGTTCCAAGTTAGATACTTGGGATTTGTATCATGAAAGAACAGAACACTTATTTTTCTTACCTTCTAATTCGTTAATTTTATTTATACGGGTTAAAGGATTATATTATACGTTGAAATCGCCACATATTTGCTTGCAATTACATTATATATTCAACTTATTTTTTATTCAACTTCGCATGTTTGCAAATTTGTTTTTTATCTTTTGCTTCTTATTTCGACAATCGAGACAATGTTCAACGATACGTATGTTCAAGTCAGTTCGAATCGCGAAATATGTTTTGTCTAATTTTCCAAGTCTGAGTTTCTTTACAAGTCCCATTTTAACATTTAAAAAATCGTCACTAGGTCGATCTTAGTTGGCGACGATTAGTGACGGACGGTTCATTGAGGAAGTGGGCTTCGAAGTGTTAAGTGGACTGTATTTTAGTAGAACTCTCGTCGTGACTGTTCTATCGGTGGTTTTATAAACTTCCTCTGTGGTCTGATTGGTTGCGACTAATATTGGGGTTGTATCCTAGCTCCAGCATCTTTCGATGGTGGTGGTTGTTTAAACAATCTAGGTCCTTGTGCTTGTCGTCTTGAAGGGTGATATATCGGTCATTATTACGGTTACCTAAGTGGTGGCTTAGGTGACAATGAGTGTAGAGCAGTCAAGGGACGCTGACAATAAGGACATAAAACAGTCCTCCACTTGATCTGGAACATTACGGTTCTAGGGCCCCAATACTGGTACTTGGAAAATTTCAGAGCCTTCACATTTAGATATACAGTCCTAAACAAAGCGATGAACGGAGTACCTAAAACGACCTTTCACGGATTAACAACCTATAACTGCTACTGTAGCCAAAATTTTCACTAAATGAGTTCATATGATTACAGATTCCAGCGACAGGGTCGACAAATCTATGGTTGGTTTTATAAATGTCAACTCTAGATAACAGACAACTGCATGAAGGACGTGAACTAATGGTAAGATTAAAGTTGATAAGACTTAGTAAAAGTACACTCTCAATAACCTTAAAAGTAAAGAGCATATCCGCGCTCTTTTATTTCCCAAAGTCGATATTTTAAGGTAGCATATCATAGGTGATCATTTTTATCGTATCTATGCATTGGGCTACCTAGTATTCGAGCAACAAATTGTAGAAACTTCGCATTCTTTCTATAGTTTGAATGTATGTACTTGTCTTGATTGGGAGATTAAAGAGGACTTTTGTTCCTAGATAGATATTATATTAACCCTTTGGACTATGAGGCCACCTCCGGCGTGACAAAACTATTTTTTCCTAAAACACTTAACCCTTTGTGGACGGAACGGTTTTGAATAAACCGTACCGTGGAGCTAAGCTGCTCCCACGATAGTCATTCAAAACTACCAGCGCTCATTTATGCTTAACACGTTAAGTGCCACGTCGGTCCCCAGGAACCAGCGCTAGACTTTCCGGCCCTCAAGGACTTTCGGCTCAGACTAGAACCAAAAGGTGCTAACTCCTGGTGTAGCACCTACGGTATCGAATCTCTTCGATTTCCAAGAACGCTTATCACGCGCCAAATTAATATTGCGTGACTAGTTGTAATAATAAGGATCCAGAATGCGTGTGGTCAAAAGAGAGTGTTTATTTACAGAAAAGTGTAGAATAGTTATAATGTAGACGTTAACGGAGTGCCGTTTCGAACACGCGTTTGTATGTGTAATTAAGATGTTTTAAGGATCGGTGCCGAAGACGAACTGACTTCTCGATTTTGCTCTA
>NW_016908785.1:337808-403326 GCF_001483705.2 Eufriesea mexicana | reverse complement strand
GTCTGGTACTAGTAAAATTCCTAATTTTGTTTTACCTTTATAAGCTTAATCCGCTAGAGCGGCGTTGAGGCACATCAAACCTCCGGAATTGCAGTCGCAGTATAGAATATAAAATAAACCGTTAGGTCTGTTAAAAGTGTAAGCCTTAGAATAAAATAATGTTATAAACACGCTCTCCGGGACGGAACATCTGGTGTTAAATTCTTCGCCATCTTTGGACCTAACGTTTGGGAATTCCTGTTATAACAATTGGTACAGTATCTCAGAGTTTTATGAACACTTCGCCCGCCGCCGGTGGCCAACTGACGGCCGAGTGTGGGCCTGAACGGAACTGCAAGCAAAACGGGCTGGGCACTTAACGTGTTAACCCTTTGCACTCGGCGATATTTTCGTTTGAGAAACATAGTAATTCGAAGACTTCCTGCCATAAAGTCGACGATATTTTCAAAACGGTTTAACGCGATTTTTTTCATAGTGACGCTGGCAATAGGACATAAAATAGTCCACCACTTAACTTGGGAAGTGAAGGTCCTAGGGTCGCAACAGCATGAGCATATTTGTGTTTCTGGGCCATAGCGACGCGTTTACGTGGGATACATTTATGCATCCCTCGAACCTAACAGTTGTTTTCGTCGAACGGATATATGCGTTCCTCGGCCAAATTGTTGACTTTCGCAAATCGTATTGTAGGATGGCGAAACTGGTCTTGAGACACCGAAAATTCACGAAAGAACAAGAACACGATAACGCAAACTCAAAACTCGTAAACTGATTTAACTTAGGGAAAGAACACCAAGATAACGAAAACACACAAAGACGCACTCTTTTAAAACTCTCTTTCCAACACCAAGCGACTCACGCTTGTGCTGGTCACAACCGATTTCTAAGGACTCTGTTTTGGTTGTCAAGGACCACGCTTTTATGCTTTCCTTAACCTACGTTTTACCTCCCCGTAGGGGAGTCGCGCAACTTAATTTTGTTATATAGAATAACTTTTCGATTTGCTTCTAGAAGATATCGATCGATTTACAATTTGTTTTTGTTGGCAATAACCGATTCGCGATTGCTTTTGGTATCCTACAGTATATATGTGGCGCTCGTCCGCAAAGTGCTAAGTTACCTCTGGCGTGACACATCATACAGTTAATAAAACAAGTTAGTGGAAAGCAGTTTTATTAAAAAAGAATTATATGTATTTACACAAAAGTCTTGTATTATACACTTCTCAGCATAATAATATTAGTGTTCCTTATCAAATGTTCAAACGCAATCGTACTGAATTGTCTTGAATTCACTTGTGGAAAATTTTTACGAAGGCGCGAAACGGGGAGGACCCCCAACATCAGATCACGAAAATCAATTAGATGGTAAATTACATATGCTAATGGCAGATCCTTAAGGCCAACATAATGACTGTCCAGTACGTTTAAATCGAAAAATAAAAGGTGGAAGGCGAACACCAGTCTAGTTTTGTGAAACTCGCGACAGGAAGTCATTTTTACACGTAGGATATTGTTTTAAAAAGTATCATACTCTAAAAAAATATAAATAACAATGAACTAAATATTCGTATTTTGATATTATATATTCTTTATGAATAATCGTTTTGTTAATAAAACATTAAACTTTAAATAACTGCAAGTAGTTACTTCATACCTAATATGTAATATCAAAACCAGAAAAATTAAATCAGAGTTAGCCGAGAACAAGCTAAGAAAACAATCGTAGTGCAAAAAGTTAATATTGTACAATAGTTCGGCAACGAATATAAAGTCTTTGCTTTGTGTCGAGTGTCACAAAGACAATGATTGAAGGAAAATCCGAAGGAAAACAGCCAGTCCCAAATCGTGAAAGGTGCGTTTGAAATGTTTATGTTAAGGTTCACACAATTCTTGTAACCTAAATATATAAATACAAAGAAATTAGTAGTATTAGGGTATCATTTGATAATCACGACAAATAAATATAAAATAAATATTATACGTAAATAAATATAATAGGTAAACAAATAGAATAAAATGGGTAATTACTACAGAAAAAGAGAATAAAATTGATATTATATAAGAAAGCAAAGATAACGGAGATCGAGAGAAATAAAACAAATAAGAAACAGGAACTAAAGTTTGAACACCTCAGATTTTCTCATCGTAGTTGAATTACTTAAACGCGATTATAAATGTGACATCGTTTAATTCGTTTAAGTGAAGAATTCGTGTGTAAGTAATGCGTGGAAAGTAAGCCAAAACGAAATATGAGACAAGATATAAATGGCATCGGTGAAACGGAGCTCGTAAAGTACGTACACCGTACGACGTCTGCGTGATGTGTGAGGTAACCGTTCTCGAATCCCTGGAGGGTCCACCAGATCGAAACACGAGAGTAGTACCAGTACTCCTGAGTATCAAGGGACTGTTTATCAATCACGTTAAGTAAATACTGTCTGTGGAACGAAGCATGCTGTGTCAGTAACGTGCAATTACGTCCGTCCATTGTGAATGGGATTATACATGCGTGTAAATAGGTGTAAATTACACTGTTTCCACTTTTTCTGTCTTTTCGATGCCCTGCTTTTTATTGAGAATTCTATCAAGAATACGCATCCAGATCCTTTTATTTACCAACTAAAATTTTTGTCTGCTATGTGTTTCATGTTTATGTTATATTATAAGATATATAGCTTATTTAAGGGAGAACTAAGAAATTTGAATAATTTTAAATATCGACAATTCGTAAAAACATACATCTGTGTACTTTATATGTCATTTTCTGCTCGTTTAACCACTTGCGGTGGAAAGACGTGCCACGCACGTCGAGATGCTTCTGTTACCGAAACACCAGCGACGTGTTACACACGTCTTTGGGCGATTGTTGCAGAAAGAAAAATGACGTGCGTGGCACGACAACTGTAAATGAAATTCTTTACCGAAGCATAGTTTCTGCTTGCACTTCATCGTGTAAAGTTATCAGTATCGACCCCAGACTGTAAAATGGAAAGTGACAGTGAAGCCAGAGATATTATTTGCGCATGGGAAAAATTTTTACAAAAATAAGGAGAAAAAATTCTATTCGTTTGCAATAGCCATTGCAATTCAATAGAATTTGACTAGAAAGTTCAATTATATTGACATTTTCAACTAATATCGTGGTGAGCCAACTTTTTTACATAAATAAGGAGAAAAAATTCTATTGGTTTGCTATAGACATTGCAATTCAATAGAGTTTGACTAGAAAGTTCAACTATATTGACATTTTCGGCTAATATCGTGGTGACCTAATTTTTTCACATAAATAAGGAGGAAAAATTCTATTGGTTTGCTGTAGCCATCGCAATTAAATAGAATTTGACTAGAAAGTTGAATTAGATTCACATATTCGACTAATATCGTGGTGAGCTAGCTTTTTTACATAAATAAGGAGGAAAAATTCTATTGGTTTGCCATAGCCATTGCAATTCAATAGAATTTGACTAGAAAGTTCAATTATATTGACATTTTCCGAAATGATTTTCACTCGACTGTTCTGGCACGCGAAACCGTGAATTTCTTTGCACTGCAAGTGGTTAATATGTCTTCTTTTATTAGATATTCTTTCCAGAATTCGTATGCAGATTTTGTCATTTATAAAACCGAAATGACCATTGCTGGTTTTCACAATTTTTACTGATCTTCAATTCATGTTATTATGTTATGTGCTATATACTATATGCGTTATACTTTACTTCTGTGGTTTAACTATAATCGAGGATCTCAGCATTTTTAATTATTTGCATTTGCCAAATTTTTGTATGTCATTAATTAGCACTTTCTCATGTCAACAGTGAGAATATTTAGAATAGAACCAAAAGTTTTAGTTCAGAAAAAATAGATTATAGATATCTGTAAATTTATTTATTCCATAGATTTATTAATATTTTTTATCTTTCATTGATGAACTAAAAACAAAATAAAAATCTGCATTGATATCTCCGCTGTGGTACTAGTAGGATATGCGGAGTTAAATATTTATCATGATATATATTTATAATTATATGTCAGTAATTCGGAAAAATTGACATCTATATATTGACAGATCAAAACTAGTAAAAATCATATTTTTTCCTAGATATATCTTCAAGATATGACTTGATATGTGTCACAATTTACAATATATTAGAGAACACATATTTGATTTAGATGGGAACAAAGATACTAAAATATTTTTAATTCGTGAAATTATGCACAAAATTACTATTCTGTAGCATTATTATTAGATATACTATAATGCTAAGGGTTGTAAATCTTGCACTCCATCTTAAACCAGAGGATTAGGTTACCCTCGTTCAATAACCCCTTGCACTATGCTTTAATTCTGAAAAATAATATACTGAAATAGTATTTAATTTCAGTTAAGTACTGTACTTCTATTCTATTCACTACAGAATTATATAAAAGTTTTAGAATTTCTTCAAATTTTATGCATGCTAAAGCATGTTAAATACAATTTTAATCTTTTGCACTCGACGGTTTTTTCATTCCAGAAAAATAGTAGTTCGAAGATTTTCTGCCATAAAGTCGACGATATTTTGAAATCGGTAAATAAGAAATCGTATGCAAATTAAGACGTAGAATGATTTTACTTCGATATTCCACGCATTGTTGGATAATTGTAAATTTGATATATTAATTAACATCCATCTTTAAAATCTGTTTAAATGGTGACTGCGAGGTACCTCCCGAATGCAAAGGGTTAATCGTATGACAAGTGTAGAATATAATAATAATAATATTTTAATAATATTTGACAAGAACTTATGACAAGTTAAATTCATTATTGTAGTGCAAAGGGTTAATTAGATTAACCAATCTCAATTTGACGAGAATAGCGTGTCCATCATAAACTGACGTTCCCTTCTGCGAAACACAATATTTGGAATATTAGAGATTACCGATGATTACCAATTAATTATAATCACAATGAAATTTCTTCATATTACTTCCATAAATAACGAAAACTGGATAAATACGACGAGTCTTGTACCAAAGACTGTTACCAAGAACTTAACAGCAGATACACTACTCAAAGAAGAAATAAACAACTTCGAATGAGAAACGTACTAACCGTGTTATATTTTCTTCAATCTTTATAGAACTCGACAATCTAACTTGTTCTCTGAGAGTTCATTTGAACCTTTATACTACATTACAAAGTTGTAACGTCGTGCTCCAAGCAGCAATCAAACGAGGCGAGACGACAGACACAATAAATACAACAATTTTGATGCTTGGTAATAATGATAGAATTCTATTTTTAACAATTTACAAATGAAATTCAAATGATTGACATTTTTACCGAATTGCCTTATTGATTATTTTATTTTATTTCATTAACTAATTAAAAAATTAAAAAATATATTTATTTTGGGGTGAAATATACAGTAACGTACCAATTATAGCGTGTATAAGAATATGGATTGAGCATTTTTTAGTAATTTCTCCATTTTTGTACTCTTTTTTCTCTTCCTATTCTTACTATCATATACATTTCATATTTAAAAAATTTTTTTATATACTTTCCCGATTTTCTTCTTTTAATATTAAAAAAACAAATGCTATTTGTTTCAATTTCCATGTACTTCTATATCTATGTCCACTGCAAATGATTTTTTTATTTCCAATACTAACACATATACTATAAACAACATATACAAATACTAATTATTAAATAAAAAATATTTCAAGTTGGTTAAGGCATTTAAATTTAAATTAAATCTAAATTAACTTTAATATTTCGTAAAATTTGTTAATTTTAAACAAACATTTATTAGTTTATTAGTGTTTATTTATTTTTCAATGAATAAAATATGCCCGATATTCTCGAGAAATAAAAATTTTGTTTACATACGTTTTGTTTGGATTATTATTTTAGAAGTAATGATAGTATTACTACGTATGACAGACAATAGAAGAAATATATAATGTCCATATGCATATCTTTTTCTGTACAAAATTCTATCTTATTTGTGTACTAAAAATACGTTCAGTTCGAAGAGTACAAATAAAAAGCTTAATGTATTATATAAATTTTGTTCATATTTGAATAATATAAAATGAAATTATATGTAAAATGAATATTTATAGATTGTTTAACTTACACATATTTAACACGTAATAAAAATTCAAGATACGATAATACAGATAGTTAAACCCATATTTGATGCTAGGATATTATCATAAGATGCTTGTTACTCAGCAACTAATACATTTTGAATGTGCATCAATTGAAGATTATTCATTGTTAATTTTAGCGCTAAACCAACGTTAATTTTAGGTTTCAAACTTCTTTTTTATTATTTCACGCTCATGTGATTTTAATTTCCAAACAATTTTAACCCTTTGCACTCGACGATCTTTTGGATAAAAATGAGTAGGAGTTCAAAGATTTTCTGCTATAAAGCTGGCGATATTTCCTTTAGTAATAAATAAGAAATCGTATAATAATTAACACGTAGAATTATTTGATTTCGATAGCTCACACACCGTTACATTATCTTAAATTTGACATATTAATTAATATCGATCTTCGAAATTTTATCTAATGGTGATTTATAATCGCTTCTCGAGTGCAAAAGATTAAATTTAGGTTCAGATTGATCTCAATTTTTTTGTAATACTTATTAATAGACCTACAATGTTAAAAAATTTCTGAATAAAAAATTTAATACATCATCGTATTCGCTTTGCTAACATCTTACCCAAAAAGAAGACCTGGATTTCAATTTACCGAAACATCCATACAATTCTTGAATAATTTTTCTTACCTAAAACAAAACATTGACGTATTAGTTATGAAGTAATAATAAGCAATTAGTATGCATAAAAACATGATTATATCATATATTAACATTATTAATATTTTAATAATATTTTATATATTGTATAACATGAAAAGTTAATTTTTCTTAAGAAATATTTATAAAGAAATAAAAATTATTTATATCGTAAAAATAAGTTTATGTATATATATATATATATATTTAGATATTAAAAAATTAGATATTAAAAACTCGATTTGACCTTCTAAAATATGTGCATAACGATTCGTACATGATGTAATAATCGAAGTGTCATAATAAAAATAAATGGATACATATAGTTGCTTATTCTACAAATTATATATTAATAAATAAAAATTTATCGTATATGAAGTTTAATAGAAACCTAGATCTATTTAAAATACTTAATTTAAGGAGTGCAAATTCTAACTATTATTTGTCTTTGATCTCGTACCAAATTTTAATTATAATAAGGAGCAAAGCAGACACAAATTACGTTTAATTAAGTTGCAAGAGAATCGGGTAGATAACTTCAAACACCAATGTAAGAACAAGATTTCAGTTCTGACACGTGTTTATTTCAGGGTGTTAATTACGAAGAGGAATCGGAGAAACCCGGTACTTTATTCGACCCTTCTTCCTTCAGCATTTAACATCAAAAGTAATTCGATATTATACTCGGAAAAGGGGATTTATAGCATTCGCGTTTATTACGCTGCAACGAAATGTCAATCTGTCAGTTAGCACTTAAAACTGGAGGAAGGGTCCGTTATACTCATTTCTTTTCCACCTTTACTGAGACTAGCAATTTTCAACTCGTCTTAAGTTCTAGCAATCTTTGTAAACACTGTAATAAGTATATAATTAAATTGTAGATGTAAAGCTAAAGAAATAAAGTAATAATTTAACTTTGGAAAATACCTTACCTTCTAAAATACGAATATAATAAAATTCAAAACAGAATAATGAAATTTTCCAATATTTTGTATAAAATGTACTTTTAATTTTAATCTGTGTATATCACAAGAGATAAGCAATATACAAAAGTTAGCAAATAGTTACTTTCTTTCGTGACTTTTATTAGTAAATATATAATTAGTTTATTCTATATAAGATATACTAAATATGTGTAACCTTGCGATCGATGACAAAAATATTCAGATATGTACTTATTGACAAAAGTTAAGGAACAACGTAATCGTTTGGTAATTTGGATATATTCTCTATCTTGTAAGATACATAGGTTGAAACTAAAAATAGCATAATTTTTTAGTTTTTTTCGAATATACTTGTGCAAGGGCGACAATTAAATTGAATCGAAGAAATAAGACAAAAGCTGCGTGACATGAGTCAAAAAATTTACAAAGTATTCGCAATAAGAAGAGGTCATAATGTAAAAAGCATATTCCGAAACACTCAATTCCCTTTCTGACATCGCTGAGTCTAGTTCATATTATAGTTTGTGATAAATATAACAAGAAGGCAACATTTAACAGACGATGAAAAGCTGAAAGTAGTTAAAATGTTTAAGAAGAGCAAGAAAAAAATTGACATAGCAAAAATGGTTAGTGTGAATCGTTGCATTATCACTAAGATTATAAAACGATTTAACGAATATGGAACTGTTAAAATAGCACCACGAACTGGCAGACTGCAAAATACAACTAAAAATGTAGATCATCGAAATGCAAGGCTCTCAAAGTCGAATCCATTTTACACTGCTTCTAAAATTAAAAATCAACTGGGTCTGGAAAACATTCATAGCAGAACTTGAAATATGAATCTAAATATATGTACATAAGTAATAAGAACTAAAATACTATGATGGAAATAAAGAAGTACACAAAGTGTCCAGTTACTATCATCTCAATTTATGTCAATATAATATCTATATGCATGTATCCATATTATAATATGTGCAATGTTTAGTACATTGACTGCCATGATGGCAGATCAAATGGCCAGTCCAATAAATACTCAGAAAAGCCAAGATTATACATCCCACAACTTTTACCTACAATGATCCACCTCCAAGAACACACCCTTATACCAACAGCCAATAATATACATTATTCTACCCTCGACATAAATCATTCTAATCAATAGCAATCCATCTGGAAGGTTCATAGACGATGCATATACCAAAATTAGGAGTTTTCAAACAGAATTAAACGTGAGTTTTCGACGGAATTAACAAAAATTTAAAGCAATTTAGACGAACGTATCTCAGATTTTAATGTAACATTCATATTACATTTAATTCGTATAACATTTATAAATTTTTATATTGAATTCAAGCTGCATAAACTGATAAACAAATAAATCCGATAATATGTACACAAAATTTTAAGTCGTTTCAATAATCTCCTTCTTCTCGAATATTAATTTATTCCAAGATTGGCGATCGCATCCAAGGATTTAAACCGAATATCATTTGTCTTCGAATAGTTTGCAATTCAACGTATACAAAATATCAAATATATTTTTGTGGATTGCATAATGCCGTGGAGCAGCCATTTGCAATCAACATATAGGGTCACGAATTAATAATTATCTGAAATTAGGCCTTAGGATATGCTCTAGGCCGTTCGAAACTGAGAAATATAAGAACAAACTTTCTTCTCTCAAGTCGCTGTTATTTTCTGCACGTAGAAACTATTATCAAACATGCACGATTTTATACACGCATGTAACATATCTGTGACTCTCGGCTCTTATATTTTTCTCAAAATTTTATGATATATTTAGGACGCGGAAATATCAGTTGAGAAATATTGCAGAAAGACACATAAATAGCAATAAACACTATACTCGTAATAGAAAATAATTCATAAACAGAAATTACTGTGTTAACATACGCACCAGCGTATTTACATAATGTTTACTATTTGTATTATAGTACAATATTGCAATATAATATTATATTATACTATATACTATTATTATAATATTACACTTACGTATAATACGAAAATAATGTTTGTTTATCAGCAATTTAGAACAAGAAAATATTATACATCACAGAATCCGCAATGCAAAGTATTTTAACTCTTTGCACTCGAGAGACGCCCTTCAATCGCTATTTAATAAAATTTCGAAGCTCGATATTCATAAATATGTCAAATTTCAGATAATGTAACGGTGCGCAAGGTATCGAAATTGAATAATTCTAAGTGTTAATTATCATACGATTTCTTATTCACTGCTCAGAAAAATATCGTCAGTTTTGTAACAGAAAATCTTTGAACTTCTATCCTTCTTTGGCCAAAAAATCATCAAGTGCAAAGAGTTAATAGTGATTTTAAGAAGTTATCAGAAATGACTATGCTATTAATTCTGGTACGTGAAACAATATGTAAATGATTCTCAGAATCACAAAATAGCACATATGTTTAGAAAACTGTTTCAACGTATTATTATGATGTCCCACTGAGATTAGGATGCTGCGACATTTCATAGCACAGCAGAGGAATAGATGGCAAAGGAAACGTGAATATTGCAAAATATGGCGATCTTGTTATAAAAATGCAACTGATTTGTTGATATATACGAACTCGTAAGCGTTTATGTTTATTGCAAATTCGTTTCACTGCTACTACTGTGTAGTAAACAAAATGGTATAACTTAAACTTCTATTCATAAAATTAAAATGTATTTGTTAGAGTGTAAAAAATAAAAATTTTTTCAATGTATTTGTTACAGCTTAAAAAAGTAAATTTCTTAAAATGTGTTTCCTTTTAATCTCAGGAGTTAAAAAATCATCATTTTATAAATTTAGAAAATGAGAAAATGTAAAAGAAGATAGGAACGAAAGAAGATAAGATTATAATATATAACGTAAAAATAATACCATGAAAAATTTGTATACCCATCAGAGAGCATGCAAAAACTTCGGTTAAAATGTATACTTTTTATATTTTGCTCGTGGCTCTTCGTGCTTTTCATACGAAATGGGAGTACTAAACATTAAAAATGCAGTTAACGATGATCGTAGATCGTAATTTTTATAAAATATATATATCTATATTAATTATTTATGCGAGACAACAATTTTTTAAAAATACAGCAATGGTATTCGCTTTCTCAAATAAATCAAAGAAAAAATTAAAACAAAAATTAATACACGAAGAAGCAGAATTTAAATTTACATAAAAAGATATTAACAAGTACAAAAATATTTATTTCATTGATATTTGAGAAAAAATATAGTTTCTAATGGACATCCGAGCTTTAACTAAACTTGCACGCAATGCGCCGCCTGATGAAGTCCAATATACCACCCAAATTATAAGTCTTAGCAAACTTTATTACGTAACTTTGTTCTATAACTAGTTACGTTACAATTCTAAGCTAAATATTATCCAAAGTGCTAGTTAATTTAAACGAGTTCCGCCCACCAGAGTAGTCGAGTCAATTCAGTTCTCGTCATAGTGCTTTCATTTTCATGGAAATGTTTACTCTAATTTTATACCCAATTGACAGGAACACAAAGAAACGGAAAATTATCGTGAGATTATGCAATGATTGATGCTCTTTACATAGATAATACTGTTGCGTTACAAATTATACGCAGGATGAGGATTAAACCCTTTGGATGCGGTCACTGATCGCCAAATAAATTAATCCCTCAGATCCGATAGACGTACATCACTGCGTCAGTACGGTTTATGAAGGGTTAATGTACGACTAACATATACATACAGGGTGATTTGTACAGACAGTCGCAATTCGCAGATAAATCGTATTCAAAAATGTATTCGTATGGGTAGCCAAAATTTGGGATACTTAATAAAATGAGTTATAATAGACTATTGCTAAATTATAAACTATTTTAGGAGCACCAAAGGTGAGCTATTAATTTGGTATTAACCCTTTGCACTCGACGATGTTTTCGTTACAGAAATAGTAATTCGAAGATTTTCTGTCATAAAGTAGAGGATATTTTTAAAATGGCAAATAAGAAATCGCATGCAAATTAAGACGTAGAATTTTATTTCGACATTGCATGCATCATTAGGTAATTTCGAATTTTATATATTAATTAACATCGATCTTTAGAATCTAATTAAATGGTGACTAAGAGGCGCCTCTCGAGTACAAAGGGTTAACCACGTGGGAATTTATAGTCGGAAATACTATCTTTAGTAAAAAGTTTTGACCAAACACAGTAATACTTATTCTTCCATTATTTTCTCCTTGATAATAAAAAAGGTTTAATTGTTTTTAGGGATTTTTATTTCATACCAAGCAGATGTAACATCGCATACGTTTCATGGCTATATTATAGCATTTTACATTAAGAAAATTACGGCAAATTTAGAAAATTTCATATCAGTGCGTTTAGTCAAAAACTTTTCATCAGCAATAGCACTTACTCACAGATTTCAATCATGTTTAATTTTAATAAAGAGACGTTAAATATTTATAAAGATTTTCGAATATTATAATCAATAAATATTTACATTGCTCGAGGATTAAAGGATATTTGACTCGATTGTCTTAAAGCGCTCAACAAATATTGATCTGGAACTATTTGACGATCCCTAATTTAACCTCTGGTTGACTTTTCATTCCAACGTCAGTTCATTCTGAGCTAATTCTAACTACACAATGGGTAGTTGTTTCTGAAAGTTCTAATCAGGAACTCGTGTGTCTATCAAGTAGTGTGAGTACATCCCCAGTAACGTTCCATCTATTTTCAGAACAGAATTAAAATCATTACTGTTATTTCGCTACAATCTTTATATGTCTATCAAATTTCTGAATAATAATCTGATATCATTTCATGGACGTAACAATCGATAGAAAACTATTTATGACAATAGACATCATTTTGAAAATTCAGTTCCGTAATTATCAGACTCGAATTATATTAAAGCATTGTGTACCTAGAAATAATTAATTTTCTTCAAATTTGGGTCCCTGACTCTGGGATATAAATTAAGTGCTCCCCAGCGTGTTTCTAGAGCGATCGTTCTTAATTAAATCAACCAGTCGTTAGTGTCAACCCTCCAAACTTAGAAACTAATTGAGATCAATATAACGGTCTATTTTAACCACCCAAAGAGTATAAATTAGAAGAAGAACGTGTAATACTCGTTATTACAAATATATTACAAATTATGATGTGTTAAATATACCGCTATACTTCTTATGAATTACTTATTTTTAACCCCTTGGATATTAACCCTTTGCACTCGAGAGGCACCTCTTAATCGCCATTTGATAAAATTTCGAAGCTCGATATTAATTAATATATAAAATTTGAAATAATGTAACAATACAAGAGGTATCAAAATTATATAACTCTACGTGTTAATTATTATACGATTTCTTATTTATTGCTCAAAAAATATCATCAGCCTTATAACTGAAAATTTTTCAACTCGTATCCTTCTTTAGCCAAAAAATCGTCAAGCGCAAAGGGTTAATAGTTTGGTATTGAAAATTTATTCCGCAATGGTATTAATTTGGTAAGATATTACAGACATATATACCTACTAAAATAGTTCATAGAAAACTAAATTTACTATGGAACTGAACAAGGTATTGTATCTAAATCGAAAGTCGATTAATATGATAAACCAATCAAGATGTAACATAGTACAAGTCTAGTACTATGTTACATAGTACACTGTCTCAAATTAATATATGACACGAACACTGAGTGTTCCGTCGTGGAATAAGGAAGACCCGTTACGGTCTTCCAACAGCCAGGTCTTAGGGTCGAACAATTCGGCATCGGAATTTTCCGCTCCATGTCTTCAGCATGTTTGAATGCTTTGCCTTTTTCTTTGACTTCTCGTGTCGTGGAACACGAGAATCCTGGAAATCCCTAATTTAACGAAATTAGGCGACGGCTCTTAAGACTTGGCTGACAATAGGCCTGAGGGCTCCACGTGGTCCGCACACGTTGGAAATCTCAGGCCCTCGCTAGGGGTAATAAACGACCGATGGGGTCACCAGTGCGCGGGTGGACCCCAGGTACCCCACCTTGGAGGAGAGGGTTTCCTCCACTATCGTTTACTTTTTGGGGGAACCTTCCCTTTCTCCAAGGTCACCGATTCGCGAACCAAGAGAACGCCCTTGGTCAAAAACAGCCAATTACATTTGGCGAGCTCCCGATTTTTCCTAAGACCGATCTTAGGAAGATCGAGGAGCTCACTTCCGTTCGAGATCTCAGAGACATCGGTTCTCTTCTAACACTTCCGTACGACACGTCAGAGACACCAGTTCTCTCCAAATCAACAATACGCCACGTTTGCTTCGAAACGTCGAAGACACGATTCCTTTACACTCGTGCAACTTAAACAGTTGCCCAAAATTAATTTGGCGGGCAACATTTGCGAGGTCGCGAGACGGACTTATGACCCGTTGGAATTACGAGATTCGATCGCGACGCGACAAAACACTGAGATATACATTTACCGATAAAAATTAAGAAACAAGTAACGAAGTGAGTATTCTTGTATATTCTTTATTTTCTAAGATGCATAAATTAACGTTAAAAATATTTTTTTTAAAATTATGTCTTATACTAAACGTGAAAAAGGTATACAAGATGTTATCTCAATTTCATGGACAATTTAATGTCGTTTTCAAAGTTGAAAGGAAAAGAAAACATTACACATTCTATTTAAAAAGTTGAAAATGATCTTAACATCTTGATAAGACAGCAAAGTAGTAAGAAATTGATTATATTTTGTGTCCCCGAGGAAATCAGGCAACTTTTGTTCCAAACAATTTTAATACGATGAATAACTTACCAGTTGTTTTATGCAATCATATTGCGAGACTCATTTTATAAAGGGCAATCTACTTAAAAAAAATCACATAAATATCTTCCTTATTTATCGTTACATAAAACGATTCGTCACAACATAGAATGTCTTCTCGAGTTCATTGTTCCACAAGATTTACAACCTATCGATATTATTTTCTTACATTTTTATAGAATATAAGAAAACAAATTCAACTAGTTTATAAACTATACTGATATGATCATTCAATCTCGAAATATTTAAGTCGAGGTATATACAGGGTGTCCCAGCAACGGTTGAACAACCAGAGAGTTGGTGATTTTAAATGAAGAGACAAATCGAAAATAAAGAATAAAATTTTTTTATTCGAAGCTTCGTTATCGAGAAAATCGACTTTGAATATTTACCGAATACGCTGATATTCTGATGATTCATCAGCCTTACAAACATGAGAAAGTGTAAACAATACATTTTTTTATTAAGAAATTTTATTTACGATTTATTTAAAATGATTCGTTTCCATGGGCAAAACATTAATACAGAATAAAAAATAGATTGAAAAAAACTAGTAATTACGGACGGGACATTATTCGAAAAAGTGGAAAATTGGCCTATATCACAAAAATTCTTTTTTTTTTATATAAAGATAAAAGTATTTCAAAATGATAAAGAAACGAACAAAATGGCGTACACAAAGGATTTATAATTTTATTTAGTTTAATAAAGTTATGCATTGAAAATAATTTGAGAAATTACATTTAATAGTTTTACACACTATGATAGTACTTAAAATGGTCAATACAGATAGCCACACAGCAGTTATCACACTGATAATAATAAAACTTTTTTCTTCCCTTGTGACAAAGTACACAACATTTACGAGCTTTCTGCGATGAAGTTGTTTCAATGGATATTGGAAAATGTTGGTCAGTAAATTTTGATGGTAATGATGGACGTGGTGTAATTTCTCGTGTTGCTGATGTTTTTATTTTTGGATTATTTTCTTCGATTATTTCTTCGGCTAATTTTATCTTGAACACATAAAATGCTCTATCTTTACGAATAGCTTGCAGTCGTAATAAAGGTATTAAAATTAAAGGTATTAACCCTTAAGACTCCAAGTGTGCCTCTCAGGCACCACCGATAGTGCCTGAATTATAATTAATATAAATATTGTAATCAAAATTATATTACTTCTGAGATGAATAAACATCGTTTCGAATGATTTTAATATTATTATTTACACGTTATTGTAGCATTTAAAATCTGACACTTAAAAACTTGCAAGTGGAAGTATGATGAGAATAAGTTGGAGTTGCCAGTGGATATTCATAATTAAAAGTCGGAGCGTTAAGGGTTAAAATATGCTATAAACAGGGTCTGTATTACAAAACAGCGTACATGCGTTCTGTGACTTTGCACAGAAGTTCTGTGCTCATGGACAAAAGACTAGTGCGTATATCTGTGCTTCGATGATGATGGCTAGAAAAATTCGGCACATATATGTGCTTATGATGCAAATGGGTTAAGACAATAATAAAACTCTCATCATAATTATCTTAAAAATTATTGAGTAGTTGCCCTTATAATGATACATTTTCTTTAATTGGATGACTAAATCTACAAACCTGCAAGGTTCCAACTAAATCAATGACGCGAAGAACTTGCACTTTTCTTGTCAGCCAAAGTTAAGAGCACGCGTACTCGGTGAATATTCAAAATCGATTTTCTCGATAACGAAGCTTCGAATGAACAAATTTTATTCTTTATTTTCGATTTGCTTTTTCATGTAGAATCACCTACTTTCTGATTGTACTCCAGATACTGAAGCACCCTGTATATTAATCTATATTTGCTGTATAAGAGTACAGCATCTGTGTTTACAAATCTTCGCTAAAAGATGAGAATTGACGATTTCGAGTATTAATGTCATCAATATTGTATTATTAATATATAGTTATAGTCACGCTACAGAAATCATGTTATTAACCCTTTGCACGCGAGAGGTGAGCCTAAGTCACTGTTTAATCAAATTCCGAAAATCCATGGTAATTAACATATCAAATCTAACATAACCTAAGATCGCATGGAATGTCGAAATAAAATAATTTTAAGTCTTAATTTATACCCGATTCCTTATTTACCGTTTCAAAAATATCCTCGACGTTACAGCAGAAAGTCTTTGAATTGCTATTTCTCTGTAAGGAAAATAATCACCGAGTGCAAAGGGTTAATTGTTACTCATCACCAAAACGATGAAATAAGTTGTATATTATACACTATATTATATATCACAATATAGAAACAATAAATACAGAGAGTTAGTCGACAAATAACAATCAAACAATTGTAACTTTATCTTACAACATAGATTCCAAAATTCTAATGAAGAATGTATAGGTAATATGATATTAATATGGAATTGGTTTTATGAATAAGAGATGGTGCGGTATGATTATGAATATGTATGGTCGAGTAATGTTATGATATTTGTTTCGTGTGTAAGAAAACAATTTCATGGTTGGAACATTGTTTGACTGTTATGGGAAGGAACCGGTTATGAAAAGTGAGTAAGAGTGAGAAGGGAATATGTACAGCGAGCTGAGAGAGTGCTCAGTGCGAGACGAAGAATAATAGCAAGAGAGAGAGGAACACTACATTAATTATAATTTTTAACTTCATATGTCTACTTCATGATCAATTTTCTGAAAGCATATTTACCAATTATTTTTTATCCTCCAATTTACTCACA
Organism: Eufriesea mexicana; assembly: GCF_001483705.2. Taxonomy (NCBI): domain Eukaryota; kingdom Metazoa; phylum Arthropoda; class Insecta; order Hymenoptera; family Apidae; genus Eufriesea; species Eufriesea mexicana. The sequence continues at coordinate 386,003 of NW_016908785.1, read as the reverse complement.
ATTAAAATGTCTAATATTTTTATAGTAATAATTTTGAGAAAATTTATTTCTACTTCTTTTTATTTAACATTAACACGTACCAGTACTTTACACATACCTATTCTTACCATAAAGGGCCTTTATGAAATATTTCTTTGAAAAAAATTATTAATTTATTAAAGGAAATAATTCGCAACATAACTTTTGATTTATAATAAAATAATCAAACATGTATTTTTATTTTTACAAATAAAATATTTAATTCATTATACTTTTTACATGTGACTGGTTTCTCCATCATGCATTTTCCGTAGACATATTTTTTGCAAATTATGCAAGTTTGAGTAGTTTTATTACCGGTGTACAATCCTATTTGGTATTTTTTCGTGACTAAGAATTATTGCTTGGACTGCTTGATGTTCTTTCTTGTAGGTTTTCCTTTTCTTCTTCAAGAAATTCGTGATAGTCTGTGACGAGTTTATCTGCTAATTGTAACAGGAATCTTGGTATCTTTATTCCAGTTAGAATATTGATCCTAATCCAGGAAATTGAAAAATATACGTACAGGCCATCTATTGCATTTTGACTTGACGTCATATTTTCGCGCCATTTGGTCAACCATATCGACGCCAAATTTTGTCTTATTATAATAACTGTTTCGTGTGTTCGCTTTCTATTGTTTTTGATTTTGACGCATTTATGTTTCGAACTTAGTATTGTGAATCAGATAAAAATCTTTTGAGCTTTTGTTCTCTACGGACATTTAAAATATTTTCGGCTTCATCGTCAGACACTATAACCATGCTGACTTTCCTCACTGTCTGAAAAATCATTCCCGCGTTCACTTTGTTCATCTTCAGATTTAGAATCTTCCCAGTCTGAACTCGCTTCTCTTATTGTTTCGAATTCTTTTCAATAATTGTCTCACTGATCGATCGGGTCTAACTTCCATTTATGAAAATTTCATTTATTTAACATTTTTTTCCTTTTGTTTACGAATAACTTTTGTTACGAAAGTATCAGAACTTTGTTAGTTGATTGTGGTCTTGGTTAAATTCAACAATCTTCAGAAAGCATACATTTTATTCGCATCAAAATAATTTATTGATATTTGTATCGTAAGAAGGTATATGTAGCAATGGTCTGCACACATAATTGGAAAGATGCGAATACCTCTGTGACTCACTGTATATTTTCCTCCAATCTATTTAACATGAAAGTCAGGATTATTTTCGGAGCTAATCAACTTATCTTTGCTCTTTAATGACTATGTTGCACCCAAATACTCAGCCGCTCTTCATTAATCCGGCATGTAATGTACCGAGACCATCACGCAATCTCTGCGGTATATCGGTACCAACTAGTCACTAAAACTACTTTCTTTTCGTGGAACTATGTTTAACCAACCGAAATACCTTGAAGTAAATGAAAGTTTATTAATCATGCGGTTTTTCCAGCTTCTGATTCATCCGACTCTGGATCACTACGTGACAACTCTCATTCTCAATTTTGAAATTAGTGAAAGGAGCCTTCCTTTCTATGTTTCTATTTGATACTTGATAAATCAAATTTAAACACAAATTGTACCGTTTTGTAATCGAAACCAATTAATTAATATAGACTAGATAACAATTGCAATTCAATTGTATTTTACAACATACATTTAAGTTTTTACCTCAAAAAAAAGCACAAATAATTTGCATGACTTTAGTGTCACTATAAAACAAAATTATTCCCTTTCTTACTCGTTGATTATAAATATTTATTCCATCATCAATAAATAAATATATATATATAGAACACGTTTCTGTGAGCAACTAATCAATAGTACATATTTCTAGCAACCGCAATCCATCGTCCTGAAACTTCGAGGAAACCTAAATCCCTGTATGCTTGCTCGTGATGATAAATTCGAGATGGAATTTTTGAATTGATATATGTGAAATTAATTAATCACAAGTCGGCGAGTGGACTAGAATTTAAGTTAGAGTTAGTCATGACCCAAATTTCAACGTAATTTTACGTTTTAAGCTTAACAACGAAATGAATTAATACGTATGCTCTGTAATACACATATTAATTGTATCATGCTAATTTCAAAATCGAAATCAGTGATTTTTTAAGCAGTTATCGAATTTTCGTAAACTGTGACTTTCTTCTATTGGTATATGAAGTGTAATATATTATAGTACACATAATTATAATACATATCAAGAACCCTCTTATAAGATAGTGTTTCAAAAACATGATTTTGATATAACACGGTGTAAAATTTGCGACAGGCCTTGCATATCACGATATTCTTATAACAAGGTTTAATAAATTCGAACAATCCCCATATAGCATGAGTGTTTCTACTACTCGTTTTTATTTTTGTATCAGTTTCGAAAAAAAAGTTTCGTTTAAAATGGTTCATGAAACACGAAACGAATTAATCTTTTTGTAGAAGGATCGGATGTAATAATATTTCGGGAAGAGAAGAAAGTGGGTCTTTGTTCATACTACTGCAATTGAATGTTATCAAACAATATTTTGACATAGCGATTCAATTATACGTGTTTGGAATCTTTATTTGAATGGCGTCACCCTGCATCGAGATCTACCTTTGCTTCGAGGAACCATCCAGCTTATTAACCCTTTGCACTCGAGAGGTGACCCTAATTATACGTGTTTGGAATCTTTATTTGAATGGCGTCACCCTGCATCGAGATCTACCTTTGCTTGAGATCATCCAGCTTATTAACCCTTTGCACTCGAGAAGTGACCTTCAGTCACCATTTCATAAAATTTGGAACATCTATATTAATCAACACGTTGACTGCCACGCGTATTTTACGTGGCTTGCCCATGACGCCAACATGAATATTTTATTATGCGATGCATATTATGTTGAAATATTATTTACAACAGATAAGGTGAGTTGTATAATCGCGTTTAATGTATTTTTCGTGGTGGGGGTCACCGGTGACCCCCGCGGCGCTGTAGACCATTTTTGCCATTATCAATTGTTTAAAAAGCAACTCGAAAAAATATTTCAATTCCCGATTTTAGGATGAAGTTAGCGATGTATTTAGTGAAATGTTCCGATCACGAAGATTGCATTTCATCGAGCAATTACGTACAGAAAAAACGTCGTCACGAATTTAAAAAGAAACCTGGAAGTGTGCGAAATGTAAGGCGATTTTGCAAAGTGTGCTATGAAAATAATTCAAATCAGCTAGGAAGAATGAGAGCAAAGAATTGCGCTAAAAAAGTGGAGACATATTGTGCCGACTGTTTTGGTTCACCTTTTCTTTGTATAAATAAAATTATATTTGCATGTTCTGTGCGGCATTAATTTCTTCCAACCATTATAGTAACAATGGTACTATTTAAAAATTTATCAGTATCGATATTTACTCTAATTATGTATTTTTACTAATGGTCGCGTCTTCGGTTACCGGTGGCCCCCACGGCGTTGTAGCAAAGTCGAGTGCCGGCCACCGGTGACCCCCATGACAGTCAACGTGTTAATATATCAAATTTAATGTAATGTAACAGTGTGCAAGGTATCGAAATCAAATAATTCTACAATTCTATTATTATAATATTCTTTATTTACTGCTCAAAAAAGTATTGTCAGTTTTTTAATAGTGAATCTTTGATTTTCTACTCTTCTCTAGCCAAAAAATCTTCGAGTGCAAAGGGTTAATTCTCAAAGCAGGGTTGAGTGATGCAATGTGTTATCATATAAAAACTATAAAAACTAGCTAAAGAGTTCGACGATACACTTTTTGACAGTTCACCGTCTGCGCCACGCATCATAGAAGACTTTCGAGCCTCCGTATATTTTATACCGCCAAGAAATATAAAATATAATCCGAATCAAAAATTCCTTTCGACTTATTAATCCGACCATTACCACGTTATAGCATTTCCAATAAAACCTGACACTCTATATATGAAGTATACTATATGTAGTTTAGAAGATGAGAATAATTGCAAGATTAATTTTCTATCGAAGTTCTCGTAGTTACTTCGATTTTAACAGGCCAGTAAATCTTGCCACTTCGACTAATAAAATAAATACACTATTTTTGTACAGAATGTATCGTAGTATGTGAAAACCGCTTCTGAGATGGAATTTACACATAAAAACAATGAAGAAAATTCATATAACGAATATCTTATTTGATCTTGCGTAGCTTCTGTATTTTTATATATTCTATTTGCTGTGACTGAATTAGCGAAAACAGAATACAACTTATTATAGCATAACCAATCAAATTGGAATTCAATCGTTTTCTAAATAACGTATACTAAATCTTGGAACTATAACGATGAACAGTTTCAGAATAGGAGTTGTTAGTAACAAACGAATATTTTCAAAAAGTGGGCTCATCTTAGGACAAGGTGTCTGCCCTTGATAAAACCAAAAGCTGTATAGTTTTCGTGCCTTTTCTATGCATAGGCAAACCCGCATACTAATATAAGATAGTCTTAAGTTTATATTACCCTATAGCGATAAGAGCGGTAGATTAACCCTCTATAGACCGAATATATATTTTTCTTGACTATAAGAACTGTATGTAACATAAAATCAAGAAATATCAACCAATAAATTCAGCAATTTTGACAATTTTATTATAACGAATTCATATTGAAAGTTTGAATTAACAATGTTTGTACTATTGTGCCAAGATAATGTGTAATAGATAGACAAGACAATTTTCCACGCCATCTTGTGGAAAAAAGGTCATAGGGAGCCATAGAGGATCTAAGCTATCATGATCGAATAACTGGTAAATGAAAAAGAATTAGAATTTTTAAAAATGGACCCACGGGAGGTATTGTAAAAATAATTATAAATATATGGAAAGAAAAATCGCGAACTGAAGTGATGAATATGATAACGTTGAATGTAGTATTTAATAAAATACCCATACATTGGCATGTAATTTGAAAATTACACAGGCCCATAAAGGGTTAAGTTTGATTCTAGATCGCGAGTGCTTCACGCTGGAGCCATCGATCTCATAGTCTAAGTTTTCATTTGTAACCTTCTGAACGTTTTGCTTCTTTTATATGTATATTATTGTATCTAGTTTTGGCGCATTAAACGTATGTTAAATTGGAAAAAAAGAATTGGATTGGTGTTTGGCCTTGCCTTGACATACTTCAAATGTTCACACAGCAAAGACGTCAAGCAAGTGGTCATAAACCATTTTGTCCCTTGGGAAAGAAATATGGGCACTCGAAAAGAAATAATATACGACTATGATAATGATATACGTTGTTGGAATTAACCAGAGACGATTAAAATTCCGAAAAGATTAATGGACTTTGTGTCATTTTCGATTCATATGCATATATTCGTTTCATAACTACAAATACATTTCTTCGTCGATATCTAATTCAAAATTAAATATTATCAGAGATAGTGATAGTTGATACAGAATAAAGAGATAAAAATTGATTCACGTGATCGAGTTAAACATTTAAGCGGAAATCGAACGATTGGTTGGGTGTGATAACATGCGTGATCGTTTTGGATAAGAGTTTACAAAACGTTTGCTATATCGTTAGATAAATGTACGTGGTATCATTTTTTTTATTTTTTATTGTTTTTACTATAGAATTTAAAACTGCAGTTGAACTAATTTTTATTACAAATATATGAGCCCAGTGTCTGTCAAACTTTCTGTACTGAATGGAAAAGTAGAAAAAAAAAAAATTTACAAATTCCTGTAGAATATAATAAATTCTAATGCCGTGGAATTGTGATATTACAGATATCGAGTGACAGATAATGGAATGTTTCGAATAATCGAACGACAGTCTGAGCAATGTAATTGAATTCCACGTGAGAAATTATGCGTACTTTACTACGTATTATTCTATACATAAATTGCACAATCTTTTTAATATTTCAAATTGCACATTTTTATAAATTACATATTTCGCTTAAAATTAATAATTAGATTACTTTATCGATATTAATTAAGCGATATATTAAATATAACGCATATGGAATACATGTTTCACCTGATATGGAAAAGTATCTCGTATGAAACTGACAACACCAAACACGTTTTGTTATAAAAGTTGATTAACATGTAGGCAAACATTGTGTGATACAAGTGGTTTACAAATATTGAGATATTACAATAATACTTATTTTAGAAGCAGTTAAAATTCAAAATTGATTCTAGACGTTTATACGAAAAGCTGACTTTCCCGAGTTCAAAGGAAGGATAAGAGATGAAAGTGAATATTCGCGAGAATCAATTGGTGTCAAGATTTATTTGACAGTTTTGTGAGTATGTGTCGTTGGATGAGTGAGAGTCTTTTGTCTATAATTACGATGTCTACGGTGTAAATATGATATGCGAGGTTCCCACCTAATGTAAATTTTCTGTATTAACCTATTTGCATTATGGCTCTACGTAAGGTGCCGTGTTCAGGCATCAGCGACGTTCAACTGACAACTAGGCCGTATCACCGCGCGCGTATCAGCACCTACTCATAATGGCAGTTAAAAGGATTTTCACAATAAAAGTAAACTTGTTAAGAATATAATGAACCGATGTAGATGAGATGCTCACGAAAGGGATCAAACGTGATCTGTGGCATATGAAGAATATTCAGCAACTGGTAATGGAAAAAGTCAGCTCGCGGATTATTCCGCGCTCGGTAATAGGCGGCAGTCGTGGCTCGCGGATTATTCCGCGCTAGGTGATAGACGACAGTCGTGGCTCGCGGAATATTCCGCGCTCGGTGATAGACGACAGTCATAGCTCGCGGAATATTCCGCGCTTGGATGCAAATGGGTGAAGAGTACTCTAGAGCAGTTAGTAGTAGTAGTTAGTTAGTTGATTAGTTAGTTAGTTGGTGGTAATTAGTTAGTTGACAAAACAGACTGAGAGGTGGAACCGATAGGTGAGTGTGAAAGGACAGTGTGAAGAGAGAATTGATTTATCACTTCAATATAATATTTGTCCCATTCTGTCCACAAGTTAATCTCGATCGACATGCTAGAAGTTCACTCCGAAATCCCATTTTCAAAAACTAGTGACATTTGTATGCACTATGAAAACAAAAATAAATATTAATAAAATATAAAAATGAAAATAGATATAAATAAATAAATAAATAAATACTTCCTTTTATTGAAATCATTTATTATAAGTTTCAATTGCCTTTTCTGTCTAACAATAAATTGGGAAATAAAAATCGTTTGCACGAAAATTGTTTAATAAAATAGTTCGATGACCTTGCTATAAAGTCCTCATCGAAATAATGTATTAAATCCATAAAATTATGTTATGATAAAACACTATTATTTTTTAAAGTCATTTGTTTCGTAATATACAATGACGATCAAAGAATTCTGTCGGTTGTGTTCTTACTTTATCGATAAGTTTATTTCAATAATCGATGTATAAATTATAAAAATACAATGTAATATCTCTGAAAAAGTTATTTGACTTATATATGAACTGCATCTCATTATCAAGTGTTACGTCTTATACGAACATGGAACGAAGAAATTTACAACAAAGTTGATTGAAGAAATTGACATATTTAATTTGAACAATAAACCGCGTAATAAGATACTATAATATTACTTGTGGCAAATTGGAAGTGGATTTATGACTATAACTCCTAAACTACCCACGAAACTCGATATAGCCCAATTAACAATATCCATTAATTTAACTTCATCATCAAACTCTCTAAATAGATAGCTTATAATTTCACATTTCAAATCTTGCCAGAGATTAATAATTAATAATTAGAATTTCTTCATCACTGCATGATATAAATCACTGACAGATTGGTAAAGGACAATGAAACATAGGTAATATACAAAAACGCTAATAAGAACATGTACACTGCCACTTTGGTCTCCTCCTGCCCCGTGATCTCTGAATTCTATTCACTGGCAGATGACGAAGCTCTGTATTTGGTGAGATATCAAAGAACCAATTCTCTATGAGCTGCTAGGATCTGACGAATCGATTATAGGTGACAAATACCACGATTAATTGGAAGTGCTCAACAGAGCAATTGAATACAAACTCGTGAATAGGAAATGGATAGTTTCTGCGATGCTCTTCCCTGTACATCTCTAAAAATGTAACAAAAATAGGACGAATTAATATTATAATTATCCAGTAATAAAATGGATAATCTCTCATGCAGTAGTGACCTTGCATGTATAATTATTACTTGTTGAAATATTCACAGAATTTTTTGGTAATGAAAGAAGTCGGTTTTAAAAGAATATTCAGAAGGAATATTTCAACGATACATCAAATTATTCAATTAATTGGAAATTTCTCTTTCGGGATTGCTAATAACATAATAATGGTGAATGAGACATCGAACAATCAATATGAAAAAAAATAGGAAGTTCCATAATGAGGAAATAAATAAATTTCTATTAAAATTATAGTTAATATGTTGACTGTCATAGCAGTCATCAATAACTGGCGCATGATTTATCAATGACAGTGATCAATGCTATGCTGCTCACGATATGAAGCATCAGTTTCAACCTGAAATTCAGAAATTAATTTATTCGAGGTATATAAAGCTATACATCTTGAGCTAATAATAAGTTTAAAATCCAGGATAGTGTTGGATAGAATGTTGTTCTAAAGTCTCTCGCAGATTCTTTCAGAACAAATTTAAAGCTCGTTTTAATTTTGTTTAATATTCACATACTTTAGTGTACAACTCATCTTTTAATCCCTCAGATATATTCCTATTAGTTAAAGTGATTTCTATTAAAAAGAATAGAAACTATTAATTGGGTACTACTAGTTGTGTCTTAAGCTGCTTTTTGAAGATGACTAACTAAAAATGGAAACTATGAGACGCTTATCTGAGTGTTGCTTTTATATATGCGAGTATGAGTATCGTTGGATGAGTGAGAGTCTTTTATCTATAGTTATGTAAAAATATGACTTGTGAGAGTCTCGTCTAGTGTAAATGATGTTTTGAAGAATGTCCTAGAAGAGTCAGTCATTACCAAATAATGAGACAGTTAAAACCGATAAATAAAGTGAAATAGAAAGTGAGAGTGTGAGAGGAAAGTATGAGAAGCGAAAACATTTAAATTAATTTAAATTTATTCTGTGTAAATATAACTTATAAATATAAATATACTTTATGTTTTATTTTTAAATGGATATCATTGTTCCATCCTATCGATAGTATAGTATTTAGATTTTCTAAGCGTTTATTGAAATGATTGCTTACACTACCTTTCTAAGTTTAAATATCCTATCTCGCATGTATTTATATTTAGAAATATCGAAATAGTGCTATATCTTTTTCACCTTTTAAATGAAGTTAGGAAGCCTTAGTCGCTTTATAGAGGTCTGTGGATATTTAATTTATTTATGCTAACTGCATTTCAAGTGATATTACTAGTTTAAAATATCCTATGTATCATTTATAAAATTAAATAGCCTTAAGTGTATTTGTTTGAAACGTTGATAACTATTGCCATGAATCTACATTAAAAATCAAAATTGATGTTAAAAAATTCGTATTAATTCGTATAATTTTAACCATAGTTTTAATAATAAACTCTAATTTGATTATAATGTTTGTGTTAATTCACTTACCACGAGAAATATTTACTTTAAATACCTGATCGATTTTATGTGAAGCATTTAATTAATTAATGCGATAGCAGCTCGGCATTTGTGTAAGAAACTTATTTAAAAATATTCTATTGACTGTCGTGGAATATCAATTTAACTTTTGGACTAACTGAGGGAAAAAAAATAAAAAAGACTAAGCTAGTTTCCACGAATGTTTCTAAACGCTAGATAGGGAATTTTAACTTACGTGGGCAGTGCAGATCACGTACGAGTCAGTCGTACGTGGTCCAGATCACGTTGATAAATTTAATGCTATTACGTTGCTAGCCTATTGATAAATTGAAAACTATTTCGAGAACGGTAAAGGTGATCTACTAAGAGAGTTAAATGATATTTTTTCTTTTTACTTTCTAAATGGCACAATAACTGACAATTTGACAGTAATAAATGGTAATATTTATATACCGATAATTTGAAATAATTAATACATCATAGGGAATACATAAGTAATTTCATTTCATTATAAGCAATAATGTTAAGTACATTAATGTTAAGTATAAGTAATTTCATTGTGATAAAATAAAATATTCATTCCAACACCGTGGATATGTTATATCTATGATCGTAACTCAATCTACTTTAATTCAAAAATGCCACATATATTTTCATTTTTAAGATATTACTGTTTAACACTAAATCTACCATGGTCATATAACCGGTGAATGAAAAAGAAGCAGAAGCTTTAAAAAATGAATTAACGGGAGACATTGAGAAAATGATTGTATATCGTCAGTAGGTCGTCCTCAATTGGCGACGGTTAATGACGAACCAAATTTCTTGAGGAACGTTGTGTTTATAGTGGACTGTATTTTATGTAGTAGTTTCGGATAACTCTTCTGAACCCTTCGAATGTTATTGACTGACTGACTGGTACTGACTCTCTCGGTGGTTATATAATCCTGGTCTCTCTGCTGATTGGTTGCTATGATGTTGGGGGTGTATGTTAACTTCAGCGTCCTTCGGTGGTGGTGGTTGTTTAAACAATCTAGATAATTGTGCTTGTCTTCTTGAAGGGTGATATATAGTTGTTTGTTACGGATTACCTAAGTGGTGGCTTAGGTGCTAAAGAAATCAAAGGGCGCTGACAGTAAGGATATAAACAAACTTCTACTTGGGACATTGCGGTCCTAGGGCCTCATCAATGGTACTTGAGAAATTTCAGAGCCTTCACACGGTCTATTCTAAACAAAGGGCCGAACGAAATACCGGGACGACATACCAAGGCTTAACAATGATTATACGTATATTGGAAGAAAAATCGCGAAGACGAGTGATTAAGGTGGTAACATCGAATGCAGAATTTTTAATGAAAGTTTGGAAAACGGTGATTTAGGCCATGTTAGGTTTATTGTTAAAGTTCCCAACACCAATCTTTCTTATTAGCATTCAATTAAATTCTATAATTTTTTATAAATATTTGCTCTTATTTATTTGCTCTTTTTCTTATAAATACATATATTATTTTTTTGTAACACAACTAACAAAGAAATCAAAATTTGTTGAATTTGCAACAAGCAGAGTTTTTTCTTACGATCATAGGTATAAAATTGGCACGTATTTACTACAATAGCAGTCAATATGTGAAGATTGCTTTCTTTCCTTTCCAAGAAAAAAAAAAAGTTAAAATAGATCTTCGAAATGACCTAATATATTATATACACGTGTATGTAAATATATCTGTGTCTCAGGAAATGACACGGAGCTATAATTTGTCATTTGACTTTTCCACACAAATTCTCCACCTGTACCATTTCTGTGACAGCCAACATACCGTGAACCTACGCGGATTGATAGAACTAGTGATTTATGAATCGATGTTCTCGAATAAAAAGAACGATGTGCAAGGCCCAGTAAAAGGAACATCCAGAATTTGCAGAAAGATGCAGATCGAGAAATTTCACCTACGCTCCTGCAACTCCAACGTCTACCTCGAAAGAAGAATTTGTCAGAGACGAAATTTAATATACGGCAGGACTTTGAATCACATGCCCAAATTGGAACTCAGAACTAGTACTTCAACGCGAAATTCGTATCTTAAACTTCGTTATTTAAATTTCATATTATGCTCGATTTCAGAACTCGGGTCCCGAATTACGTATTTGAAGTTCTAACGTGATAAAGTAGACTTATTATTTCATGCTCCTACTGAACTTTTAATCGATGGTCTCGTGCTAGTTTAACAAATGTATGTAAATAGATACGCAAAGGATACAATTTACATAGGATCAGGTGACAAATGTGCCAGTAACTATGAAGGTTGTTCCGTCCCGGAGAGCGAGTTTATAACATAATTTTATTCTAGGGCTTACACTTTTAACAGACTTAACGGTTTATTTTATATTTTATACCGCGACTGCAATTCCGGAGGTTCGATGTGCCTCAACGCCGTTCTAGCGGATTAAGCTTATAAAAGTAAAGAAAAATTAGGAATTTTACTAGTACCAGACGCGACAGATGGGACTCACTTGTGACAGACCCAACAAGCGACGGACGGACGGCACTTATAAATCACGTCATTGACCATCAGAAATCGGCTCCTTGACAGTTTCCTACTCCTTAGCCAAAGGTCCTTATGTCACACCCTCTGTCCAATTAAAACTCTTTACCTTTCCACCACCAACATTTATTTTACCCAATCAGAACTAAACTAGAGAAAACACCGGACCGAACATGACGAGACAGGACATAGAGCAAAATCGAGAAGTCAGTTCGTCTTCGGCACCGATCCTTAAAACATCTTAATTACACATCAAACGCGTGTTCAAAACGGCACTCCGTTAACGTCTACATTATAACTATTCTACACTTTTCTGTAAATAAACACTCTCTTTTGACCACACACATTCTGGACCCTTATTATTACAACTAGTCACGCAATATTAATTTGGCGCGTGATAAGCGTTCTTGGAAATCGAAGAGATTCGATACCGTAGGACGCTACAAAGGTGGTTTAAGTAAAAAATCTGAAACAAATGATTTTATCACTTATTTTGTGTCACATTCGTTTGCATCATAATAAAACAATTATTTTTGACAAAATAGCGAAAAACTGAATCGTTAGACTGAATTTTTGGCTTCATCGTAATTAGCTGTTTAATGTATGATATATTTGTAGCACGAAACTTTTAATATTTCGAATCGAGACAAACGTAACTTAGGCCACTTTCATAATTACTGATACAACTATAGTTAAATGTAAATTTCGTTTCCATAGAATTGTTTTGTATTTAAAGATTAATTTTATTTCTACTAATACTTTTTCTCAACCCGAGGTACGATGAATACGTTTTCGTCTACAGCTAGACTATATTACATAAATATTTTTAATTACGAGATATACTCCAGTAAATAGATTCATACTACCTACAAAGTGGTACGTGACCTGCCCGAATATTGGTTAATGATATGAAAGAAAGCAAGGATGGAAACCGCTGCGATATGATTCTTGAGTCAAATATAACAAATTATACATCAAATTATTCACAATGATTAAAATTTCTTTATACGTGGAAATGTTCTATATTAATGATCAGATTTACGGAACTTGTCAAAGCAGTTTTAAAAGTATAGTTATATCATTTACATTATATTGTTAAACTGTAATATCTATGACAAATAAGTTGCTTTTAACTTTTCAGTAAGTTTATTGAGCGTTGATGATAAATATATTAATACTATATACTATTATACTATTAACAGTTTACCTCTACTATTCTCGAAATTAAGCAATAATTTAATATAACAAATATAACAAATTATACATAAAATTATTCACAATGATTAAAATTTCGTTATACGTGGAAATGTTCTATATTAATGATCAGATTTACGGTACTTGTAAAAGCAGTTTTAAAATTATAGTTATATCGTTTATATTATGTTTATATTATATTGTTAAACTGCAATATCTATGACAAGTAAGTTGCTTTTAACTTTTGAGTATGTTTAATGTCAAGCGTTGATGTCAAATATGTTGATAGTGTATACTATTATATTACTAAAAATTTACCCCTACTATTCTCGAAATTAAGCAATAATTTATATACGTTTCAGCACATAAAGTATTACTTTATACCTTTTTTCCACAAATATAACACATATTTACATAATATTTTTTTACAAATTGAAGGATTAAAGGGGACTAATTATTTGGTATGTGTTGCGTCGCGATTGAATTTTAAGAAAATTCTGATGAGTTATAAGTCCATCTCGCGAGTTCGTTATGTTGCCCGCCAAATTAATATTAGATAACTGTTTCAATTAGCACGAGCAAAAAGGAAGATCTCGGCTGGAGTCGAATGCTAGACTCTGGTACGACGATAGGAACTGAACTCTTGCAGGTCTCGATTGGTAGGCTCGAACTGTTCTCGTTGAGGTTTCGTTTTACATTTTGCTCTTCGGGGTTTCGTTGAGAAGTCTTCTCCTCGATTTTCCTAAGATCGGTCTTTGGAAAAATCGGGATTCGCCAAATATTATTGGCTGATTGGACCAAAGGTGTTTCCTTGGTCCGCAAATCGGTCACCTTGAAGAAAGGGAAGGTTCTCCCAGGCGAAGACGGTGGTGAAGGGAACCCTCTCTTCCAAGGTGAGATACGTGGGATCCACCCACGCGCTGGTGACCCCATCAGTCGTTTATGGTCCCTCGCTAGGGCCTAAAAATCCCAACGTGTGCGGACCATGTGGAGCCCTCAGGCCTATTGTCAGTCGAGTCTTTGCTTCTGCATATGGGCCTCATCCTGGAGGGATTGGTTAGGGATTCCCTCAGTTCTATCCTCGCTAGGGCCTAAAAATCCCAACGTGTGCGGACCATGTGGAGCCCTCAGGCCTATTGTCAGCCGAGTCTTTGCTTCTGCATATGGGCTTCATCCTGGAGGGATTGGTTAGGGATTCCCTCAGTTCTACCAGCGTCGTCACGGTCAGCGCAGTCCCCACAGCCAGCGTCGTCACCGTCGGTCAGCAGCGGAGAATCAGAGGCGACGAACGTTAACATCGCGACGGTCGCCGATATGTTGGACCCTTTCGACGGAACGGGTAATCGGTACGACCGTTGGGAGAGGCAGGTACGTTCACTCCAGAACGCATACAGGCTGCCACCGGAGTCGTGCAAGATCTTAGTCGTGTCTCGTCTCCGAGGTAGGGCCCTGGAATGGTATCATTCAAAGCCCAACCTCGTCGACATGACGATCGATGGTTTCCTCGGGGAGCTACGGGGAATGTTCTATCGTCAACCGGGCAAGCTTGTACGGAGAAGGCAGTTCGAAGAGCGAGCATGGAGAAGAGGCGAGACATTTTGTGAATATTTCCAGGACAAAATAATCCTGGCGAACAGCGTGCCGGTGGACGACAAAGGAGAACTGATGGAATACATCATTGAGGGAATCCCTAACCAATCCCTCCAGGATGAGGCCCATATGCACAAGTTTCGCACGCGGACGAACCTCTTGGACGCACTCGAAAGGGTGCCGTGGTCGGTGGTATAGAATAAAACTAATTTATTGATAACCAACTTATTCTAAGCTTACGACTATTACACTCACTATCTCTCAAAGAACTACTCGAAGAACTGCTCGACATACTCCAACATACCACACATATCACAACATACTACAACATACTGCAACATATTGCAACATACTCCACCATACTGCTCGCTTCACGCCCCTGCATCCCTATTTAAACCATATACTCTATCCTCTTTCATGCTTTTCCCATGCAATTCTTTCTTTCCCAATCACGCTTTTCCACGCACTCTTCGCTGCCTCGCACTTAGTGGGCCGCGTACCCTAAACACTCAGACACTCTTCACTTGTAACCGATATATTCATAAACATCCCTTTCACTCATCCTTCCGCACGCACTCCAGATAATACTCCAAACGCTCGAGTCAAACCCGAGACGTCTGTTTAATGCCCTTTATTTACGGGGAAGGGCCCAAGCATTCCCTCGCCCTTTACAGACATACCTAGGAATAGATAAAAGAAATACCATTCCTACAATATGATAATTCTTTCTATGCAATTTCATTTTTGTGGCTTATTCGTAATATCGAAAATATTAAATGTTGTATACGAATATATTTTCGTGAACCTAATTGTATAATTATTCTACAATTCTATGTAGTTTGCAAAATTGATGACTACTGTAATTCGTGTATTTTCGAGATAACGTCTAATTCGTCGCTATTTGCATCTGTTATGGCATTTGCTACAAAATGAACTTGGAATACATTATGTACATGGCGTACGAATATACGTATTTGTGACATTGTTACTGCTAGTGCTGATGATCACTGAATAGAATACGATGTATTTACTTCAGCCATGTTGCAGTTTGAATTCAGTCGCAATGAATAAATGATGATGAACACGTGATACTAAAAAGCAATTAAGCGGTGAAATAAACTAAAACTGATTAATTATTTGGGACAATAACATAAAGAGAATAAATGCAATTTTCATACGGGTGTTCAAGCACTTAATTTGTAGTATTAATGAAACATCTATTGTGTTTGAAAATAATGAGTGTTAATTATAGTGTTAACCCTTTGTACTCGAGAGGTGACCGTCAGTCACCATTTCATAAAATTTGGAAGATCGATATTAATTAATATATCAAATTTAATGTAATGCAACAGTGTGCGAAGTATCGAAGTCAAATAATTCTACAATTCTTTATTTACTGCTCAAAAAAGTATCGACAGTTTTTTAGTAGAGGATCTTTGAATTTATACTCTTCTTTAGCCAAAAAATCGTCGAGTGCAAAGGGTTAATATTGTATTAATATTACACCTACGACAGCAGATAAAGAAAAAATTTTTGAATTTTTATTTAACAAATTTGCATTCAATGCTATAATTTGGCTTTACTTGTTACGATGTTTCTTATTAATCAGAATATTCGTATAAATTATGATATATGTACGTTCTTCTCAATTCACCAACAACTTCAATAATCAATAAAATATTTACGATAGCAAAACTTATGATCTACAAAAATGCACAGAATCGGAATAAGATAACTATCATTACTTTAAAAGCAAACAACGTTATACGATTATTGTTGAATTCTTTATTTTCTATTCTTGTTTAAAATTTAAATGAACCAAAAATTCTTTTGTGATCGTTTAAAAATAATTTTTTCTATTTATTATTGCTCGTACTAAATTAATTATAATTTGTATTTCCATATAAATGATATAAATTTTATTTAAGCATCAATCGTTTAAAAGTTAATCTTTGAAAATTGGCTTCAAAATTTGAGAACAAATGACACTCGTCACAACAAAGAAAAGAATCTCAATAAATATAGATCCAATTATCGTTTCTTATTAGTTCAAAAATTTTGGAATTATAAAATTTTTTTACAAGCTTTTAATCTTAGAACTTCTTAATATGTAGCCATTTAAAATATCAGATGTATTAAAACAGGGAATAAAATATTGAAATATTTGTCGAAACAAATAAAAATTACATCGAACATGTGTTGTAAACAATCATAGACTAATTTGGAGTTATATTTATGAAGACTTTTTTATTTGTCTCTATCACATTTACATATCTCCAAAATTTGGCACCAATTTTCAAAAATTTTCTGTATATATTATCAATAATTTTAGTGTGAAAAGACTTCATGATTTCGAAAAACATTAAAAGTTGATAAATATTTTATAAATTTGAAATGTTAGTATTCTGCTGAATAATATTCTAGCTTCACTTTTGCAATCGAAGGCCAGAAATTACATATCCGTAGTGATACTTTATGATCTAGTAAATTGGAGTTTCAATTGACAGGCATGTGTCAATTACTTGTGCTCAACTAACAAGGCATGTTACACAAAGTTTCAAACATTGAAACGTTCGTTGTGGCATCCAAAATTTCGAATAATATATCTACAAGTGGAAGTGTTTCGACTGCTGAAAATGAAATGCATGTTCAAAGATAAAGAGCAAAAGAAAAGCGTACCGCTCTTGGTATTAGATACACAAAACTGAATGCACCCTAAAAATGTCTATAGAGTTTGTCTGAATGAGAAAGATGCAGAGAAAGATAGTGGAATAGTCTGCATTTATTCGGACCGTAGGGAGATGAGAAGATGGATAGTAAGATGGCACAGTGACGAAAAACGTCCTCTGCTTGCTCTGCCTGACTGCATCTTTGAAGCTCCAAAATCTCTGCTCTTAGTTTCTCGATGCTATTTGCTGATGGTGGTAGTGTGGTAGTCTAGTAGTAGTCTAAGTTATGCAAATTACACTTTCTACTTTACATTAATAATTAACGCTATTTTTACAGATCGATGCATTGTCGATCTGTCATAATTTGTCTCGATGTACCTTTTTCATTTCATGTCATGTATGATTTTTTTGCAGACCTGACATTAAAAATGAAAATTCGTGTCCTTTATCTTTATGGCCTGTGTTAAGGAAAAAGTTCTATTACACTATGTTCAGTCCGACTCGCATTTCTACTTCTAACTACCTTTTCATCTGTACAGTAGATAGGTAGAGAATGAATTCTGCTGGAATAGAAAGAGTAAGGGAATGCGCGAGAGAGAATGTGCAACTGACTCATGTTTTGTTGTAAGAAATTAAATTATGGAATATTATGTTCAGGATGCTTATTTCAAAGATTAACCCAAAGATAGACCTAAATGATTCAAAAATAACATTTTCCAAGGAAATGTCGAATAAAAAAGTTTCTCGATTTATTTTTAATTCCTGAGTATTTTAAGGTTATTTCATCTTCTTAAATAAATTTTTATTTCTTAAGTAGAAACCGATATACACATTTATAGATTCTTATTCTACAAAAAAAAAAGGAAGAAAAAATTGTATGGAACTTTCTTTCAGAAAATTTCGTCTGAAGAAGATTGTTGCGGCCCTAGGACCCCAATGTCTCAAGTCAAATGGAGGACTGTTTTATGTCTTTATTGTCAGCGTCCCTTGACTTGTATATACTCATCGTCACCTAAACCACCGCTTGGGTAAACCGTAACAAGGACCCAAATTATTTAAACTTCCACCACCATAGCAGGACGTCGAAACTAGCACACACCCCAAATATTATTCACAACCAATCAGTAGACAGACGAAACTTATAAAACCACTGACAGAGCAGTCACGATCAGAGTTCTCCTAAAAATCTTAAGTGGACCAGACAATCATCACGATCATACTATCATCATCGAGACCCACCAACAACTCAACGCAGGAAACAATCTACTGTAGGAAGGCAGGTTATCGTAAGGTAGTACGCCCAAACACATTAGGTTAGCAACTTCCCTACTTTATTTTTATATTTGCACAGTACAAGATTGTTGGCCGAGAAGACCTTGACTAGTTGGCCGTTCAGGAAAGATTGACTCAATCTTCCTCCGATTAGCCGAGCTCTCCAAAAACGCGGGAGATACACATTAGGTTAGCAACTTCCCTACTTTATTTTTATATTTGCACAGTACAAGATTGTTGGCCGTTCAGGAAAGATTGACTCAATCTTCCTCCGATTAGCCGAGCTCTCCCCAAAAACGCGGGAGACACCCTGATTGGTTAACACCGAGTTCGTCTCGTTAACCAATCAGGTATTTTAGGTGTAACTAATTGCGCCCCCTATTCCTTGCGCCCTTGGCGTATTTTTTGGAAAAGCCCGGGAATGGTTGTGGAAATTTTTGGTGACGTAGGGGGATTTTCTCATAGGCTCGCGACCAGCGGCGCGGTCAAGGTTGCTTGCGGTCCTTTGGTCCCTTTGGAGAATCCCCCGAGGCTTTATGGTACCCGTATGGGCTGTTGAGGCTCGGACTGACTAAGTCCGAAGGTTAGCAATATGTGCCGTCATGAAACCTTTGAATTTAGATTAAAATAAAAGACGGCTTTCTCAAAAACAGCTATGTAGCAACGCGTTCCATAAAACATCTCGGCCTCTTTTTTCGCCCGCCGAATGTTTCTTTGTATGTGCGTGCCGAGGGCCGCTACACTACTATAGAACTCTCTGTAGTTCAATCATAACCAGGCCTAGCTCTATTAATTTAGAGTAGGCCGCATCCCAGCAACATTGCAGCAGCCCCGTAAACCGGCCTTACAACCCCGTGAAACTCCCCGAGCAAGTTGCAATGTTCGGGACGTAACAAAGATATTTAACAAAAATAACAAATTTTTCGTGCTACTTGCTACTTCTAGTACTACCTTATGCTGTATCGAAAGTTAGAAAAATTCTACTGACAATGAGTCATGGTGGAAATGTGATAATGGTTAACACAGATTTTGAATATATATGTATTGATATAATAAAAGGGCGATGTCCGTAAGAAAGGGATGAATGGGACAAGTATGCATGTATGAGAGTAGAAAGAAGAAACTAGAGAGATTGGGCATAGGTCAGTTGTAATTGAGTTTTAATAGTGAAAATAGGTGTGATTACGAGAAATTAATTAGATTTATACTTAATATTTGTGTTTGATCATTTTTTGTAATTAAATAAAGACTTGTTCTTATTGTTATTAATATTCCATCCACCATTAACAGGAAATAAAGGGGATCTTCAAAACTTCGAGCCGAAAGGATCTCATTTACTCATGCTTAGAGAACACTTTTAATCTTTCTTGATACAAAATAGCACAAATTGTAGGAATTATATAATGATAATTATAATGATAATTTTGTTGTGAACGAAATAGGTACATAATGACTAATTAAAATTAAATGTTTTTTTTTAATGCATAAATCTTTAGGATTAAATCGTAGTAAGAAAGTTAATTTTTAACTCACGTTGCAATTTCATTTTTATTACTCTCTCTTTGGAGATACTTACAATACAATATATACTGAAATATATAATAGAAAAGCGAATAGTTCGGAAATAAATAATATAACCAGAAATATATTGTACAGTCAAAGTTTACATTATTTAATAAGTATCGTTATCCTTTGGTACAACTTTTTCCGAAAATATATTTATTTTTTCTTCTTTTTCACATAACTCGATTCTTTGTAACAAGCTGTGAAAAAAATAAAATATAATGGTAAAAGGATCAATACTTTATGAAATATTCATAGGTATTCGTCAAAAGTAATCAAAATCAAAGCAAACTGGACGCCATGTGTGCAATTTTACAATCAACAATGTATTTTTTAATTTCAATTTCACGTTTTGAATATTTATTGATTCTGCTACGTTGTAATATACAATCAATCAAATGTTGATCATTTGCATTCGCATATAATGTTTATTCACGATCTATTTGTTTTGGCGAGCAGAATAGATATTACTACCAAATGTACATTAAATATAATTTATTGTAATATTGCTTGAAATTTGCGACACACGCGAGCACACATGCACACGCGTGCGCAGCACGAAGCCTAA
Organism: Eufriesea mexicana; assembly: GCF_001483705.2. NCBI lineage: Eukaryota > Metazoa > Arthropoda > Insecta > Hymenoptera > Apidae > Eufriesea > Eufriesea mexicana. The sequence continues at coordinate 365,015 of NW_016908785.1, read as the reverse complement.
GAAAATAAATTCCACCTTAAAATCTTCCCGTTACTCGATATCAAATGATTTTTCTATAAATATTGTTTTTAAAGATGCAGTCACAATATATTTCAACATTGTGACTTAAAGAAAATACCTTGTATAATAATTTATATCTAACCATATTATATTGTATTGTAGAAAAGTGTAACGTACACCTGTTACGTCAATTTAAAGATAATATTATAATAAAAAGTTATTGGAAAATTTTATGTTAATTATCTATACAATCACATGACAAGTACGAACTAACTTTCCAATAAGAAATTTCATTTTTACTTTATTTCTACCACTGCTTTTTAATTCAGTAATATTACTCTTCCGCTTTAAATTAAGACTGACGTTCGACTAATTCCCCAGTGGTCGGTTTGAAATAGTTTCCGCGCGTTATTTCAATTATAAACGTTCGCCTCCATCCGAATCGACTCTCAATTTTCGATGGCCGGAAAAAAAGGGGAAAAACGAAAACACTGTCGAGAAACAATATTTATTTCTAGGAATTATACAACTGCAGCCGCCAGCTGTTAACTCTCCCAAAGGGGCATCTTCACTGACCCTCGCGTCGCATTGGTTTCGTTCAGTTTCAAAATATCGATGTATTCTGCATCCATTAAGCCATAAAACAATACCATTTCGACGTTGATACGCGAATCATAGGTTTACCGGAAAATTTGTCGAAAATTAAAAATAAAGCCAATGACTGTCTCTTGATATTTTTATACGTTAAACTAAACAATAAACAACTCAATGATAAATTTTATTGCACCGATAAATTTCATGTATTTAAACTGTTTTCTCTTCTTCGATACTTTAAACGTGCGAGACGATCGATAATTTATAATCACTTTTCGATATACCTTATAAAATTGTTTTTATTAATTTTAAAGTTTAATAAGTTTCGCTAATACGCATACAAAGTGTTAAAAAATACAAGTATAAGAATTTGAAATTATAGTACTCGCTGATAGGAACTCGATAGGAAACCTAAAATCAATATTTTTGTAGTAAAATTCAATTTTCTACTCATGAATAATTTTATAACGCGTTAAATATATATATATATAAAAGTCGATTTAGAATGAAGATAATTAAGTCACTGTTTCTCTTTTATTTGCAATAGCTAAATTGGTCAGCTGAATATTTTTTGTCTTTTCCTCTGATTGTTTGATTTTCGTTTTTATTTTCGTTCATATGGATCACAAATTAAATTCGAAAATAACATATGCAAGTGGAAGTCATTTCAAACTATAAACTACTTGACAGCAAAAAATCCAAACTGAAACTAAATAACAAATTTTTTAAACCATTATTGAATCTATGTACCTATATGGACCAATCTTTCAATTGCAGGGAGGGTTTAAAATTCTGAAAAAAAAAAAAGCAATTTTGAAGCATACTGCTAGTAATGCCAATTTTTATCGATAATGGATACCACAATGAATATCGATAAATGTATTTTAGTACTGAAATTTGCAGTATAATAATTGTTGTAGTTACGTTTTAATACTAACACTCTCACGATAAAATATATCCATATTTTCTTGTTTGTATGTGCTATATTCAGTGTTCTATTTTAATCTCCCAGAGCACGTATTTCAAAAAATAAGAAAGATATGAAAAAAATGGTTGAAGAAATGGTTAAATGGTTTTGAAAGCGACAGATTATGCTGTCATTTATTTGATCACATAATGATTTTCGAATAATATAAAAACAATGAACTTGGAATTTTTAAATTAGAACCTATATTTTATTACATGTTATTACATATTATTGTAGCTAACGCAAAGTATTTTCAAAACACTGCTTAAATATAATTTTTACACACATATATGAACTATAAAATGTACGTATCCTTGAAAAAGAAAGTAAAATTATTTTAGATCACTTACAACTTATTATCTCTATATTTTTATAAATTTGTACTATATCAATATCAATGCTCTATATTACCACATATTTAACCCTTCAAACAGTGCAATTTTGTCTCGAAGAGTTTTCTCATAGCGTCATAAGTGAGCGAGATACTTGGGTATTTCCATTTAAGTACCCCACCCTATATGTATGTATACCATAAATTATAGAAATGTGTATACGTGTATACTTACACTTTGCATAGAATTGTTTGCAATTATAAATGAATAAATAACTTAATAAAAATGTACAAAATAATATATATGATTATAACTTTAGCATTATTGATTTTGTGTTTAACTTCGTAAAGAAAAGAATGTTATGTAACTGTATGTCGTCAATAGGTCGTCCTCAATTGGCGACGGTTAATGACGAACCAAATTTCTTGAGGAACTTGTGTTTTTAGTGGACTGTATATTACTTGTGCGATGCACGATCTTTCGGAGCCCATGGTTTCCAAAGGGAAATCGGTTTTCCCATTGGTGGTTGACAGGACCGAGGGTGGGCCCTCGGTCCGCGAATCAGATGCCCCCAAAGAAGGGAGGACCGTCTTCCGCGACCAGGTCTGCCGGTGGAGGAAGCCTCTCCCTCAAAGGGGGTTGCTGGTGGACCACCCGCACATTCGTGATCCTTCCTGAAGGACCCGTTACTTTATGGCTCCGAAAGTCGCGACATCGCACATGGCCTGGTCCCTTTCTTTGCAGGCCTATTGTCAGCCAAATCCTAAGTGCTGTTGCCTGCTTTCTAACATTAATGGCTAAAGAAAGCCTCGTGTCCGGTGACCCGAGGGAAATAAAGAATTGTTTGAAAATGCATTGAAAATGAAGATAGAAAGGACACGGAACTTGAACTAAAACAGCAATTAGAATCTGGCTGCCAGAAGACCCTAATGGTCTTCTGGGTCTATTCTAAACAAAGGGCCGAACGAAATACAGGCACGACATTCCAAGGCTTAACAGTAACAAAGGCAGATCGTCAGTATCAAGCACAAGATATAGACAGGCATGATACTTTATATCTTTCAAGATAGATGTTTGATATGTCATTTTTCCATTTGTATATATCATTCACGCGTGTAAATCATGACTCGACGTACAGTGTATTTTCAAATATTCGAGCATTGCTCCAGATTGTCTAAGAGACGAATATTTTTCATTTGATTTTACTACATTCATATTATTGCGAATAAGTAACTTGGACTTATTAATATTATCATTGGCAACGTGCAATATTTGCATAAACGTATTATACATAAGTTTGCTTGAGTTTTATCAAAATTTTATTTTATCAAAGAAGATAAGAAAGCATTGGGAAGTAATAATTAATATAATAGTCAACAAGGAAAAGGTAGTATTTGGAAAAGTTGACATTCATACACGTATATTTTCAAATGTGCATGTGCATGTGCATGTGCATGTGCAAGAAATCGTAGTATAATCTGAGGTAACTATACGTCGAAAAGTAAGCAAAAAATTTATAACATTTTCTCATGCAAAGATTCGTTTTCGATAAAAGTCAATTTTGAAGTTCGTTCGATCCGACTTAGAAAGTTTCTACACCTCACGCCACTAGATTTTTATTCATGGTGGGTATACTGAAGAAGTTTACAAACAGGATATTCAAAATATTACAGGTTCGAAATAAAATATTGTTGAAGATTATTAATATTAAACAAAATTATTGTACATTACAATTTTTTTAGACATCATTAATTCAATTAAAGTTATCTATGCGGAAACAAGGAGGAAATTTTTAACAATACTGTAAAATAATAAAGTAATAAACTAATAAAATTCTCTACAAGGAATTTTGAATTATGTGGTTGACTTACGTATTTAGCTTAAATTTATCTGTATTATAACATTCAATATTATGCACACTAAGACGGTTTATAAGTTTAATAGGATGTAGAAGAAGAACATTAAGTCTGCATATAATAGTGAAAACAAAGAATGATACTGCATAGTAATAACAATATGCCATATATAAGTAACCAAGAGCATTGCAATTGTATCAACTACTGCTCGGCTATATCATTAATAAAAAATAAAGGTGAGTAATCAGTGGAAATACTTTATACGCTTCTACATTATGAATATTACGAATATTTGTAAACCCTAACTAATATTTGTAAACCCAGAAGCAAGCGGTAATACACAATAATCAAATCGTATTCTATCGTTTGTGTAATCAAATAAAGTGCAAAATCAATTTTTCCAAAAATGAAACTTTGCATGCGAAGATGTTATGTACATTGTCCTATTTTCTCACGTAGAATCGCCTCTTACTTGATTATATCTCGACTTCCATCGTAACCTGTATAATTATATTTACATCTTTATAAGAATCGACATTACTTTTGTCAAAAGCAACCACATGTTTTTGACAACTAGCAAAAATAAGAAGCTTATATAATAATAATAATAATAATAATAACTTAGAAAATAAGTTATTTTAACTAATTTAACAGTTACAGTGTCAAATATTATTAGGAGAAAATATAAAATCACACTTTGCATTAAACATATTGGTTTTGAAATTTATTTTATATTGACTACAAAATTTTTATTTCTCTTAGTACTATCGCAAGCTCCAAACAATTGTATTTGAACTCCTTTATATAACCTTAACCCTTTATGGGCCCCTGTAACTTTCAAGTTACATGCTAATGTATGGGTATTTTATTAAATACTGCATTCAACGTTATCATCTTGATCACTCCAGTTCGCGATTTTTCTTTCAATATATTTATAATTATTTTTATAATACCTCCCGTGGGTGCATTTTTAAAAATTCTAATTCTTTTTCATTTACCGGTTATTCGATCATGATAGATTAGATCCTCTATGGCCCCCTATGACCTTTTTTCCACAAGATGACGTGGAAAATTATCTTGTCTATCTATCGCACATTATCTTGACACAATAGTACAAACGTTGTTAATTCAAACTTTCAATATGAATTCGTTGTAACAAAATTGTTAAAACTGCTGAATTTATTGGTTGATATTTGATGATTTTATCTTACGTACAATTCTTATAGTCAAGAAAAATATATATTCGGTCCATAGAGGGTTAATACGTACATGTACTAATATTAAAACTACCAACCCGTTATCTGTATTTGGATATAGTAGCTACACAAGGTGTGTGCATATAACAAAACATTATATGCCGTTATATGCTGTCCTTAAATCGATTCCACTTATATAGATGAAAAAATAATTTTTTAAATAATTATCGTACCATGTTACAAAAATTCCATATAAAAAAGAAATTAGTTATATGTAGAAAAAATCAGATATTTAAAAAATATTATCAAATAATACAGTAATAATAAAGTCAGTAGGAATAAAACACATTTACACACACGCGCACACACACGCACACGCACATATGTACGTACATATCATCTTTAGCGAATAACACAATATCACAATTACTACTGTTTCATCTGCCATCATCAATACGTAAAACGAAATACCTAACTTGGAGAGAAACAACTTCGACTGTGGTTTCCAATGCGTTTTATTGTTTCGAAGATGTACGAATATCAAACGGAAAAAGCCTTTAAACATGCACGTCCGTACATTGATTGACACTCGATTAACCTTGCACGATATCGAGGATAAACGAGCTTTCAGAAGAGAGATAAGAAAGGGGGATGAAACAAAGGCAAAGCGAAAAGGACAAGTTGGAAACGTAAGTTAAGTCGTACCGCAACTATGCGTGTTAGCGCAGGGGATTCGCCAGGAAATGGAAAAAGCTTCGAACACTCAAATCCCCTACCTCGATGCGGAAGTTTCAAATACCTGGCGAAGGAAAATGAATATTACCAGCAGACAGAAGGCTTGCCAGACAACTGTTCGTTCGCGAGTAATTTCAAAGCGTTCAGAACACAAACGATCCCGCCCTTTGTACCTCTGTTATGGCCTTCTTTTTCCTGATAGCAATTTAAAGAAGTGGTAGTAATGTAAGAAAAGTTTTTCAACTACGACGAATATAATTCCGGGAAAAGGTATTTAATCATCGAAGGCGAAGGATAAAAGGGTTAGTTAATCCATTTCTTTGTTGTACTATATGACGAAATAGGAACTAACAACGTATTAGGATGATGCTTGCTTCTGATATTGGAATTATTTTCGTCTCTAGATTTGACCGATTTATGACAGAATCTATGGTAACAGTGTGAGAATTATTATGGAACATAAGAATGACCACGTTTAATTTTTCTGACATTTACAAACTAATATATAAGAAAATTGTTTAAAGTGGAACTAAAATGTTTTAAAGGTTAATTAACGTAAAAGAAAATAATAGAAAAATCTTTTCAAATCTATATCTTGATCCTTCTTTTAATACTTTAAAGTCGTTTATTCTTTTCTTTTCCTCTTCCTTTCACAAAATCGTATTCTTTTTCAGAGTTTCATATAGGATGAAAAAGAATATAAACTTAATGAAATGTAACAATAGTCCAGTTCGATGAAATAACCCGATTAATTGTAAATGCATAATCTCTTTGTTTGATTATAATTAAAAGTATATTCGAATTTGTATATTTATATTTAATTTTCTACTTCATGCTTTATTTCTACCTTACTATGTTTATGATTAAATATATACATGCCGATTTGTATAAATGCTAAGAAATTATTTTATTACTAATAATTATACGTTATACTGTATTATATAGAAATTCATCAGTTCGGTGAATTGTTTTGAGCATTATATATTATATAAAAATACATCATAAATCCCAATATTTAAATTAATACACTTAATGTATGAAATATAATGTGAAGTGTAATGAAATATATGAAATATAATGAAAAATAAATAGATAAATTATTATTTTTAGTATTTTGAAAATTACTGATATTTTTATATTTTTCTTTTGTCTATCCAAATATTTTTTAAATTTCGTATTATTTCTACGATAGTATTATAAATATAATTTACTTGTTTTATTTATTACAATTAAATAAACATTTGTTAGACCTAACAATTCAAAGTTAATCATTTTTTATTAAAAAATAAAAATCGAAAAATACCCCGAATAATAATTTTTCGGTAATTCTGTACAAGAAATACGAAAGCCAATAAACAATACATTCAAAAAGAAAGTAAACCGTTTTACAAGTAGTAGTTTCAAAGTAATTTCAAAAACACAATAGAGAAATGTTTTTAACTTGATAATAATTGATGATTTTTATAAATCAGGAATAATAAAATTGACTAATTATCGAAAACAGTGCACCAAATAACGTTAAAATTATTTTAATTAAAAAATATTTAATGTTTCGTGACTTTGTTACATAGTATTTTAAAGAAATTGTGTGCAAGGTTTTCTTTGAGAAAACATTTTACGTACATCAATCAAACGCTTAAAGTTACTAATAAGTAATTAATTAATTAATTAATTTTTTAATAATCTATTTAAAAAATTAATAATTTATTAATTCAATTTTAAATAAGTCTCTACCGAGAAGGAAAATAAATACATATAAGAATTTAATTCCACGTATAACTGAAATTAGAAACAGTTATTTACAGAAATGAAATTCTGAAGGTAACAATTTTTTAAATCCATATTAAAGGAACGAAATGAAAGAAAAATAGGGAATGTAGAAAAATAATCCGTATTATACGTAGATATACATTTACACTGTCGTATGAACTTCTTCCTTCTTGCATAACGCGTTTTTAAAAGCTCTTGGCCTGTCTTCTTTAATTAAAACCCAACGTTCTTGCTTCATACATATGAACATACACGCTCTACATATACAAACAAACATTCACACCAACTTCGGCACCATTCTTATAAAAATATGTATTTCGTAACGTATTCTCATTATTCTTGTACACGTTATGATCACAGTCTTTCACTGAAACCAACCACCTACTATTCTAGTTCCTTTTTAAAAAATTTGTCACGGTATTAAAATTAGGGTAGCTTCAAAAGAATTTAATTTCCTAAATTACTATTATACTATACTGTAAAAAGTCTCAAATAAATATTATAGTATAGTGCAGTCAGAAATGATATCTTTAAATTGTTAATAACTTAATACTAAAAATATGCAACAAATTAAGATGATTTTCAGCCTTTTTATTCTTGTAATTATTAAAAACGTAGATTTTGATAAAACTGATTTATTGAAATAGAAATAATTTGATAACTAACATTTATTGAAATAAAAATAATATATCTATTTATTTTCATATTTGGTTATCTATGCATATTATACGTGGGTATCAATGTGAATAATTTGTGTGTATATCAAAAGATCACACTAAAAGTTCATGTTATACAATCCTTTTAACGACAAAACCTTTTTAATAAAACAAAAACATTTTTCAATTACGAAACCTTTTCTAGTTGCAACTGTCATTATAAAGACAAATTCAGGTCGTTTGCAACTAACCAATACATATACATAAACTATGTAATAGAAAAGTCTAGCTTGGCTAACTTAAATTTTGATATGAAACGTTAAAAGAAGGAAAATTCAACTAACTAAGATACAATGTATATTAATGTACTATTAGATTTAATAAATTGCAAATATGTGATTTGATTTGATTTTCAGTATTCCATGAATCACCTTTAAATTTTTAAAAACTACATATTTCCTAAATTTGATTTTACTTTCATTTCATTTTATTGTGTTATTTATTTCTATTAAATTTTATTCTAATTATTTAACTTTAATTATAATTATAATTTATATTCGTATTTGTAACACCAACGAAAGAAAGTGAAAAATGAAAAGTCGAATTTATATTGTTTAAAGCAACATCTACATACAGATTGTTAAACCTATTATAAAAATATGCTATACTTAAAATACCAAACATAATAGCATAATAAACGTATTGTTAGTTACCTAATTAATATAGTTAATAATAGTTTGTATCAGTTAATTAGTATCTATTCAATGAATTATTCAAACCTATGCGTCAATCCTTTATACAATGAACAATTCAATTTGGATTAATTTATCATGAATAGTAGCATTTATTGGCAAAACACAATCCTATAATTTCTGTCTGTATGTACGTACATGAATTATTTCATTAAAATTTAATTTATTTCACTTCCTAGATAAACAGTTTAGACAAATTAAATACAAAATATATATAAATATTTTATTTTCGTAGAACAGAAAAACGATTATTTCATAGAACACTAGGAGAATATGGTATGAAAAGGAAAACAAGGAGAAACACAGCGAAAAGGAAAAGAACAAAGGATAGAGAAAGAGCAGCAAAAGAGACAATCATAAAATGCCGTTAAAAAGACAACCAGTTCTCATCGTGACACTCCTCTTCATCGACCTTCATCGAGCACTTTCGATTCTACAATATATATTACTCGTATTCATTCGTCCTTTCCCAATTTAATTTAAACAAAATTAATATAAATAATTTTAATCATTTTATTTATTAATTTCATTTGTTATTAATTTTAAAAGTTAATTTTAAAACTACTTGAAAAAATAATTCTAAAAATAATATTAAATCATCGAATTAAAATAAAATTAAATGAGATAAAATAGTAAGTAAAAATCTTTAAGTAAAATTCTAACCTTATATTATATGTGTAATTTATAAAACAATTAAGTACAAATTTATTTATTGTTGATTCTAATTGTAACTTTATTTTCCCAGGATTTCATTTTCATAATTAGAAATTTTCGAAATTTACTTTTGACTACAAATGAAAATATAATTTACGATTTTAATCGACTTACAATTTCACAAGTTTTAATACTTTAATTAATCTACATACATGTAAAATATTATATTAATTTCGTTGTATTAAACGTCTACGATAAATTTCCAAATTACTAAATTATAATAAAAAATAACCACGTAACAAAATACGTAGCTAAAATTGATCTATATTATGTATACAGATAAATGCTTGATCGATACTTATTTAATTTCAGTTTTAAATAAATATTAAATTACTATGCAATTAAAAGTAATGAAAATCTCTTTCGAATATGCTGCATATCACGTAACAAAAAATAACTTCTATAACTTCTTTGTATTGTACACCAGTTGAATATATTTGTAAATTTCAACATGAAACATGATTAAATTTCATTTGAAACATGAGCTAATGAGCAAGTTATAATAAAGCCATTTAATAAAAAATCATTAATACATGGCTTCAAATATTCGAACATATTCAAATGGTAGAATTATTTCCTATAGGATCTTCCGTTGGTTTTAGTACCGTGCAATGCATCACGATAATTTAGGAAACAACATAAACCCGATTGATAGATATGCATCAAACGAATTTGAAATTTCAAAAATTAAGGAAAATTTCGAAGATCTACACTGTGTGACACAGATTGTTCGACAATCGCAAAAATTAACTTCGAACTGTGATTTAACAGTTTAATTATATAATTTATTTTCTTCGACTACTAACAAAATTCTTAAAATTCAAAAAAGAATGGCGAAAATTACAGAGACTTAAACACAAATAGAAGAAATTGTTTCAATAACAATTAAACAAAGAGTTAGTATACTATACTAAAAATTAATTCTTTTAATTTCAATATTTTATATTTTTCAATAGGCTTTCCATTATCTCTTTCTTTAGTTCTATTAAATTAATCTATTCAGATATTCTAATTAGTTTATAGACATCGTACAAAATATTATTATATTTATATTCATATTTTCATTTTTAACTTGTTACTGATCCTGTTAAGGTAGAATTTCTTGGTCGTGATGGTTGTCTTGTCTTCCTTGAATTTGAAGGAGAACTCCTCGTACGACTCCTCTGACTCGGTGGTTTCATAAATTCGTATTTGTTCTGATTGATTGGTGTGAAATGTAAGTGGTGGGTGTGTGCCTTCCTATTGGTTGTAAATAATGTTGGGGGCTTCAACATCTTTCGGTGGTGATCGATTTTTAAACAAATTGGGTCCTTATGCACATCGTTCCAAGGGTGATTTATCATCCCTTGCTAAAGTTCACCCAAGTTGTGGCCAGGTAACTAGTGTCCACGAGTCAAGGGACGCTAATAATAAGGAAATAAACCAGTCTCCCACTTAACACTAAAAGTACCAAGCTCTGTCAAATGACCCTTTTCAAAATTTACTTTATAATTGTACTTTCTGTAAATTCTCATATTATCTGATTGTTTAATTTCTCGCTTTCCGTTTTTCTCTTAACTTATTTTTACATTCCTTATGTACCAGGAGGGGTTATTTGACCCTTTACGAAATTTACGTATTTTTCTGCAGTTCTACAACTGAAACCTTGGTTCTGGACTCAGATACACTTCTCAAGTTATAGTTTTATTTATCTTGGAACGTTCGGTCCTAGGGTCGCAGCAAAGCTCATTATTAATTCTTTTGTTACAGGAGTATTTGTAAGAAGGGTTGACAGCATTCCCATTTACTAATGCAATTCTTTACCTTTTAGTTCTTGCTTTGAGGAAAGCTCTAATGTCTAATGGATTAATTTAAACACCACTGTAACTGGTACTCAGCAATCCTTTCTTGCTTTCTTCTTTCATAATATTTTCTTGAGGACCGTAATCACTTTTAACTTCAGAATTTCTTTTACTATTACTTTCACAACATGCTACAGTAGAAGCCACGATAATCAAATAAAGCAATTGACACCTTGAACACTCATATTTTGTAGATATACCTATTGATATACCTACATGAATCTATATCGATTCTTAACTCAAGACAGCGTTCAACTTCACAACTCAATAACAACTCAGTTTGCAACAACTAACCACTTACAACTAAAACTGTCTACAACAAACTCAACACCAAAAACTGTGTACCAAGAACTCAACACCAAGACTGTGTCCCGACCAATCTTAACCTTCTTTTATATATTTTTCCCAATATGCACATGTTTTCTAATGCCTTCCCCAACATGACCAAATATGATCATGCTAAGGGTCAGTATCGCCCGGGGTTTTTCCAACTAACCTGGCCTTAGAACCCTCGGTGACTTTCGTAAAGCTCGGTGGAAAATCTGCGATACTACAATTATGAAATCTTTAATTTTTATTAACCCTTTTGCATCCAAGCGCGGAATATTCCGCGAGCCGCGACCGTCTACTATCACCAAACGCGGAATATTCCGCGAGCCGCGACAGTCTACTATCACCAAGCGCGGAATATTCCGCGATCCCGCGACTCTACTATCACCGAGCACGGAATATATTATATATATTATAATGTATTATAAAATAATATTTGTTTCTTTCATTTTTCATAAAAAAATGTAAAATGCGATGTTTGCGATGTAACATTGTATATCAATCGTTTTACACAGTACAATTTTAATAAACTCCGCGAACAATTTGGATGTCGTTTACTGCACATAAGACCAACCACGCGCGATGATACAAGCCAGTCGTCAGTTGAACGTCGCTAATATTTCAGCGCGGCAGCTTAAGTAGAGTCATGATGCAAATGGGTTAATAAACTTGATTAAATTTCACGTATACTAGTTTGTACAGTATCGGAGAAAGCATTTAACCAATAATTCATCAAATAACCCACTAACAATAATAAAAACAATTATATCTTCTTCTCGTCAATGTATCCGCCGTGGGCTTTTATAACCACATTTACGAGTATTGACATTCTAGTTAGTTCTGTTAGTTTTTTCATTTCTTCCCCGTCAATTACATTCCACTCCGTTTGTAAAACTTCCTATAAATGTTTTTATAATTTTGGATATCGTTTTCGAACTTGTTTATCCACGTAATCCCATAGTTCTTCTATGGGGTTCAAATTGGGAGATTGGGGTGGCCATTCCATTACTTTCATAATAGAATTTTCTTCTAATTTCCGTAAATAATTTCGACACATTCTTGCGGTGTGTTTTGGATCATCATCATGCATAAATATGAAATTATTAGCAATTATTTTGTTCTGTGAAGAAATATTGTTCTCACGTAAAATGTTCAAATACCCCTATCTTTTTAAAATACCGTTAATTTGAAATAAATCTCTCGTCATATTATTGCCGAAACAACCTCATACCGTAACTATACGACCTCCGTGTTTAACAGTGAGTACTACGCAATTATCATTAATTATTCGTTCACCTTTCCGCGAAGTAAAATCCGGCGTTTGGATCCAAACGCTTCGAATTTGGATTCGTCGATCCATAACACTTTTTCTCAATTTTCTAATGTCCAGGTTTTATAGCTCTTAGCCCATTGAAGCCTTTGTCTTTTATTTTTCACCTTTAAGAACGGTTTCTTCACTGCAACACAGCCACGAATGCCCCCCTCTGCAACACGCCTTTTCAACGTTGCTACCGATATTGTCTCCTTTGTCATTTTATTTATTCCACCATTTATTTCAGGGGCTGTTTCTCTTCTGTTTCTCTTACTGATTGTTATACACTATGCCGATCTTCTGTCTCAATGGTTTTTCTAGGCCTTCCAGGTCCTTTTTTTCACAAACGAATACCTATTGTACCGTAATTTTTAATTGTGTAGTGAACACAAGATTTGGTTTCCAAAGGGAAATCGGTTTTCCCATTGGTGGTTGACAGGACCGAGGGTGGGCCCTCGGTCCGCGAATCAGATGCCCCCAAAGAAGGGAGGACCGTCTTCCGCGACCAGGTCTGCCGGTGGAGGAAGCCTCTCCCTCAAAGGGGGTTGCTGGTGGGCCACCCGCACATTCGTGATCCTTCCTGAAGGACCCGTTACTTTATGGCTCCGAAAGTCGCGACATCGCACATGGCCTGGTCCCTTTCTTTGCAGGCCTATTGTGAGCCAAATCCTAAATGCTATATTAATGGCTAAAGAAAGCCTCGTATCCGGTGACCCGAGGGAAATAAAGAATTGTTTGAAAATGCATTGAAAATGAAGATAGAAAGGACACGGAACTTGAACTAAAACAGCAATTAGAATCTGGCTGCCAGAAGACCCTAACGGTCTTCTGGGTCTATTCAAAACAAAGGGCCGAACGAAATACCGGCACGACATTCCAAGGCTTAACAATTAAGACGCATTTTTCTTACAATTTTCCTTACAGAATATCGTTTTGTGGATAGTGTAAGGATTATAGAACGCACTTCTACGCTTAATTTGTTTCTTTTCATTCAAATTGATTTTGAATCTTCCTTTCATTCGAGCATTCAAATCAAACTGACTTCGAAAGAAGAACAAAACGGTTTCTAAACTCGTATCTGAAGTGTCTACATGCTGGGTTATGTTTTAAAATATTAATATCAGCCTAAGGAAAACTTCGAAATGCTCTAGAGTAAATCAGTCATCGTATAATGAAAGAGAAAGGTCATACAATCGATTCGTATGGAACAGAGAGTATTGCAGTTACGTATCTTGCGTAAACATTTATTTATTTAAAGAATTTGAAGACCTAAATTGCTCAATTTGATGTTATCAATATACAATATATATATGCATTCACAATAGAATTTAGTAATAATCACTTGACAATAATAATATAAATTATATTTCTTAGTTTCTATAAAATTGGAAAGTGTCCACATACTTTTGAATGGCAGTGTATATGTTTTTATGCACCTTTTATACTAACTGCAAAATTATAAGAAATTTTTTTAAATCACTTGTAATTTGAAACAGTTTCGTTATTCGATAGATAAATACGAATAACTTTTAAAAATAAAATTGTTAAAAGATAAATTCTAATCTAACTTTTAAAGTGAGAATGAACTTTTTAACGTTTTCACTTTTCGTGTAATATTTTATTTTACAAAAATACAGAGGAAATGTAAATTAAAATGAATTAAGCTACGTTAAATGTAAAACTTTATCTACAAAGAAAGAAAATGTAAAATAATTAACATCTCTTACTTTTATTACCTCGTTTAATGTCATATTTGTCTAATATAAAATCGCAAATTTCATGTCAAACGCAGTTTCATGTCAACGCAACGGAATTTGTAGATCCAGAATTTACATGTGTACCTAATGTGTAATTTGGTTACATAACGAATTAGGTTATATTTCAAAGTCAACCAACGGTTATTTTCTTTTCTTCTACTATTTATCATTAAGTACCTAACATCAAGTGTTTAATCGTATAAAGCAACAATTTCAACAAAATATCTGTAGAATTTGGCAGCAGAATTTATGTATTCGCGTAATTTAATGTTACGACACATGACCGTGATATCAAGTTATAACTTTTAAATATCTACATAGCGACTCCTCGGTATAGGATTTTACAGAAGAAAATTACCTCACCAAGGCGAAAGAGAAGCAATATTGCTGTGGTACTTACCATGTCCAAACTTTATAATTCTTTGTATTGGATAAAAAAATGTGCTGTCAATTTTCTGAAATTTTATAGCAAAGTTGCACTTCTTTTTCGTAGACTGTTATGTGTTAGTTCCATTGCACTTGGTACTGAAATTACGCGTAGCTACAGCAGTGTCGAGGCTAGAGAAGCGAGCAATAGTTGCGTGGCGGTAAAGCCCCGTATGCACGTTACCGATGAATATTTTCTCGATTTAATTGAAATGAAAACTGTTTCGACAATTTTGTTCCATGGTTTCTTCTTCGAACGATCCTACAGAATACGATACCGTGCAGAAAATTGGAGTCCGATAAAATAATTCTTGAACAAAGGCAAAAACAGTGCGTAGAAAATACGCTCGGCGGCTTATTTCTAAATTTTGGTGACCAGTTATAATTATTCAGAAACACAAATAATTATAATTATGAACATTGATAAACTCAGGATTTTGACACTTAACACGTTCCGTGCCACGTATACCATTTGTGGTCTTGATCTGCACTGTAAATGATAAATGGTACACGCAGACATATTTATTTAATACGCTGAAAACATGTTTTGTGACAAATATATTCTGTAAAATATATTTCTACTAAAAGAATGAGGTATTATACAAAATGCATTATAGAACAAAGCACATAAATTTGTTTAATTGTTATATATACAATAATTATTAATTACATGTAATGATTGACGTTTCTAAAACAAGGGATGCATAAAAATGGCTTATTCGGGCAATCGTTGCGAAACTTCACTACTCTTCCAGTTCTTTTTACTAATTAAAAATTTTCGAACTGACTGACATTTACAGTCGAACTGATCGCAGCGCCACGTGAACCATAAATGGTACACAGTGTGATAACTACTCCAAAAAAGTTAATTACTTATGGATTGACGATGTAATGACATATTGTGTGATAATATATCAATTTTTAGCCAAAACAACAAATGAACCGTTCACTGTACAAATTGATTAACTTCATAAAACAAAAAGTAGAGAAATGCAATTAAATAATGTATATTGTTTTTTAAAATTTTCTTTATAATTTAAATCGAAATAAATATCGTAGAATGCATAAATACAAATGTAACTTTCATCTAACGGTATATAAAATTGATAAGAAAAAATAGCCAAAAGGTAATCGTTAGTAATGTTACTATTTTTATGTTACTGGAAGAGTCAATCGATTTGGCAAGTGAAGAAAGTAATAAATTTAAATTTTACTAAATTTTACTTTAAATTTTGATAAGACGGGACTAAAAAATTCACCGTTATCATTCATGGCTTGTGACCTCTGAAATAAATTATTTATTATTCAGTGGCCAAAAAATTTTTGTCGTTTAATGGTGTTAATCTCAATTATCAGGGAAAGTTATTATAAATATAAAAAGTTATGACTGTACCAAGTTTGACACTTAAATTTAAGATTTTTCAAAAAGTGGAGTTAATCAATTTGTGTAATGAACGGCTCAAATGGCCTAGAGATCATGTCGAGCAAAAGTGGCTTGGGTATGGAATATGTTAACCCATCAAACGGGGAAATCTCCCCATTTAGAATTTGCTACGTCCCAGACTGGAGATGTCTCCTACGTTTCTCCTGTGGGGATGTGTAGCTTTTAAGTTGGTATGAATGAGAGGTGTCACTTCGCGTCGCGATCGAAATTCTCGTATTTCCGACGGGTTGTAAGGCCGTCTCGCGACTACGACACGTGTTGCCCGCCAAATGAATATTGGGCAACTGTTTAAGTTGCACGAGCAGAAAAGAGTCGTGTCTACGACGGTCGACGTTTCGAAAAGAACCGTGGCGTGTTGTTGATTTGAATCGGTTAGACAGAGTATTTTAGAGAGACCCGACGTCTCTCAAATTTCGTATGGAAGTGATTAAGAGAGAACCCGTGTCTCTCAGAGCTCGTGCGGAAGTGAGCTCCTCGATCTTCCTAAGATCGGTCTTAGGAAAAATCGGGAGCTCGCCAAATATGATTGGCTGTTTTTGACCAAGGGCGTTCCCTTGGTTCGCGAATCCGTGACCTTGGAGAAAGGGAAGGTTCCCCCAAAAAGCAACGATAGTGGAGGAAACCCTCTCCTCCAAGGTGGGGTACCTGGGGTCCACCCGCGCGCTGGTGACCCCATCGGTCGTTTGTTACCCCTAGCGAGGGCCTGAGGCTTCCAACGTGTGCGGACCACGTGGAGCCCTCAGGCCTTTGTCAGCCAAGTCTTAAGAGCCGTCGCCTAATTTCGTTAAATTAGGGATTTCCAGGATTCTCGTGTTCCGCGACACGAGAAGTCAAAGAAAGAAGGTAAAGCATTCAAACATGCTGAAGGCATGGAGCGGAAAATTCCGATGCCGAATTGTTCGACCCTAAGACCTGGCTGTTGGAAGACCGTAACGGGTCTTCCTTGTTCCACGACGGAACAAGAGGTGATGCGTGGTGACGAGTGAATGTGGATGGATGGTGAAACTGGAAAACAAAAGAAGCGCGAAGAACAAGTGAGTGTGTGTCCGACCGAGCTATGCGTGAATATCCTTTTTCCGCGTGAGAATGTGCGATGAATAATAATCTAGAACTGTTGTGAGAATCCTTGTAAAAATTAATATTATGAATATATAGTTTGATAAGTGACATCGTCAAGTTTTCATTATCCACCACATCTCCTAGCGATGCATTGCTTTGCATTCTGGTTATTGTTTCTCTTTTGTTATTTCGTTAGTCTTTTGTTCTATTTCTGTGCACTGCGGGAGAGGTATCTGCTTCTGTTTATTCGATTATAAAAAATGTTTAATTACGTAATTTATTTTAAATTTCATGTTTTATATAAACTACGTGTAACACAGGATTATTAGCATCAAATATAATTAATCAGTTAAAATCAACTTTACGTGTTCTTTGTATCCTTTAATTAGCGAAGATTAGCGCGCTTAATTTACCAGAAATGCACGGTGGCTAGCATACAGTTTGCTATGGCGTGCGCGGTTGGTTAAATGTTAAGATAAGAACGGACCTTTTAACGTTTTTACTTTTTATGTAATACTTCATTTTAACCAAAAATTGTACGTTTTTAGAAAAACTGAAGGTGATGGAGCAATTTCGATTACGGATTCATGTTCAGAAAAGTAAACTCTATTTAGACTTATCCAATGGATATTACAAATTAAAATTTCTGTTGAACAGTGTAATTATAGAAAGAAATACACTAGCATTACATATTAAGTAACTAGAGTCATCAACCTAAATATGACCAGTATGTGCCTAAATATTGTTAGTTACAGTACACATGAAAATTATTGTCTAATGTGGTACAATTAGAAAGAATATATGTATATATTTTACATATTATATATATAACTACGTTCCTATTTTAGTAAAACTCATTAATTTTCTCTCAGCTGTATGTTTCCAGTAACTGGAGAAACGAAATTTCTGAAACGTGAATTTTGAGCACATAAACTTTTGAAATTTTATTCGTGAGAAATAAGTATAAAGAAATATATCTAATAACTGTAGATGCAGCAGTTACCAAGGTCATAAGATACTCTATCTTACTTGATACTATACTACCAACTCACGTATGCTCTGGACGTGTTATTACTTCACATGGAACTGGAACACCAGTTTATGCAACGTCTGTTTCATCCATATTCCAAACATTTTGTGTTTCAAACCTATAAAGAGCATAACTTCTTCCATAACCGTGAAGAATATCTCTAACGCAATTGAAACTTGTAGTCTGTCTTAACTAGTAGCCTCAGGCTTCCTTGCTGAAACTTCTGGTCTTCCCTTCAGAATATAATAAACGAATCTGAAATAATTATCAGTTTCCTCAATTTACCATTGACGTATTTTTAGATTATTGCCAAATGTAACTCGATAAAATAACATTCATATTTATTTACGTGGTAATTTAAAATAAATTTCTGACTAAAATAAAATTTTAATTTAAAATAAATTTGTAATGAGTCAACTCCAATTATTCCATCTTTTTATAAAACGTTATAATAAAATGTACACATGTCGAAATTTTAATCTGTACATTTTGAATCAACAGAGATAAAAAGAAATTACGAGTTATTCATTTCAGTTCTCGTTCATGTTAATTTTCATTTTTGTCATTAATGATATTAGCTATGCTTCCACTAATTTGGGCGATAATTTAAAACTACAGATTGTATTATTTATAATCAATATAAAGTGCTGTTTATACGACCTCACAACTTCCTCATTAAATTTTCTTATCATTTTTGTTGTAAGGAAACGTATACTCTTTTAATAGTATTTATCATTTTGTAATTTTAATGGAAAACAGGTAACTCAATCTGATAAATTATCAAAGAAAAAAATATTGTTACACGCATTTCAGCATATAAATAATTATGAATATCGTTTACAATTTCATAGAAATAAAGAAAAGAAATAAAAAATGAAATTAGTTTATATTATCTAATACACAAAAATTTATGTAAGATCATTACCACGCGTAAATAGCGTTTCCACTTCCCATAAAAAATTAGAGAATTACAAGAATACAGCCGAGTAAAATATTGATAAAGTTTCAGAAGAAATATATTTAAAAAAAGATATATAAATTACATTAATGAATTAAAAATTTTATAGTAATATGTATCACGCAGAAAATAGCAATACGTTATATCAATATATATTTATTAGGTATATTAGACGTATAAAAACAATACAGAAGTTGTAAATTATATAGAAAATAGAGAAGAAATCAAAGCAATAAAAGACAAATTTCTTCGTCCAAAAATATATGAAATAATAAAATATTATTAATTTACACATCAAACACATTATTTGTAAACAATGATAGATTCGTCATAATGCATCTATCATTTAGAAATAAAATTATAAAAAATGAAAATAAAATTAAAAGATATAAAGAAAAAAAATTTTTCTTTTTAAATAATAAAATAAAATTAGCTCCTTGTATTTTTACATGTTCTTAAATCTTTTTTTTTTGTTTTCGTCAACAATAAGTTATTACAGGCAATACTGTATTCTGGTTCTGTGCATTTGATAATACATATTACCTTTCTTTAAGTAGTTTATCATGTTTTATATTCTGATCGTTCTCTTACCTATTCTGTTATTCTACATTCCTACATTCTGCAGTCAGTTGTTAGATGTATCTCGTTTTGACATCGCTCACAGAGGGGTGGTACTGTTTTGTGTAAGTTATACGTGGATATTTTGGTATATTCAGATCTGGTTATTGTAGTCTGTTCTTTTCTACACGTGTATCCATCAGCTAGTATTTAGAAACCTTATTACGTAAATCTTAAAAGGACAAATGCCCGAATGAAACGATAATCCAAAAAGAATAGTCTTCTACTCGAATAATTAATAAATCGAATCATTATGTGGAATATTACCAAAATTTTATGGTAAATCTCTCTGAATGAACAATATTTGTGATAAATCAAGATTTATACAACGATCTATATTCATATCTGTAATATTTATGTTATTTATCTACTACTAGACTCAAATAGTTCCTAAAAGGCACATAAATATTCGAGGATAACTTATTTCTCGAACGACGAAAATATCGTGATCCCATAACGTTTTCCTTTAAAAATTTAAACTCCACAGCCTTTAGAATCGTCACGGCAGAAAAATAAGGTAAATGAGAGTAAAATTGTATGCCAGGCCAACTTTGAAATCTAATTTCACGTATACGAAGAAACGAACGTCGAAAACATCCGAAATAGGTCTACAGGCGTTTCTTTTGAAGGCAATCTCTCAAAGGGATCAGTGTTTCGTCGGAGAAATAACGCTTTTCTACTCCTAATAAAGGATAGATTCACGTTATAGTTCATACATGTACGTGTCTTGTAAAATAAATACATAGAACGCTGAGCTTAGTTTAATATCGTTTGATGTTCGCAGAGCGGTATATCTGGCGTAGATTTAGAAACGAAATACGGTTATAAACAAAATACGGTTACAAATGGAATACGTTTAACCCTTTGCACTCGACGATTTTTTGGCTAGAGAAGAGTAGAAATTCAAAGATTCTCTACAAAAAAACTGACGATACTTTTTTGAGCAGTAAATAAAGAATTGTATAATAATAGAATTGTAGAATTATTTGACTTCGATACTTTGCACACTGTTACGTTACATTAAATTTGATATATTAATTAATATCGATCTTCGAAATTTTATGAAATGGTGACTGAAGCTCACCTCTCGAGTGCAAAGAGTTAAAAGTAAGTTCTAGTCGTAAAAATTGTCTATCAGGAAATGTGTCAATAACAGCGGATTCGTGATTCGTTAATACCATAAAGCATCCCATAGTCGAACTGCTAAATTCCAGCAACCAAGCTATAAAAACTAGGATATAACTGGTATATTATGAATGGTTTCCACGACGTTTTCGTTCCGACGCGACACGACGCGACGTTTCGCTAATTCTAATTCTCAATCCTAAAATCCTTCAAGGAATTTCGATAATACTCCTTCAGTGTCAAGCAAAACTGAACGCGCGACGAAAATTGTGGAAAAAGATATCGAATAAAGATAAAATGATTAAAATAAATATTGTCAATTCTTTTCTTAGTATTGTAATAAACGTAAATAATTTTTAAAACTCCTGCAATGTATTACACTTCATTAGCAGTAATAAGGATATATTGATCGAAATTTCATAATTTTATAAAGGTAATCTGATTTAAATAAAGTTTTGTAAAATTATATAATGAATAAAAGATAGTATATATATATACTTAAAGGATGGAAATGCTATCATCTCCGAAATAGTTAAAGGAGAAGAAAAAAATTGATTGATTTTGAAAATACAGTCGAATCTCCAAGGAAGGGTTAAAACCCTCGAGTTATAGAGGCTTTGGCATTCCAAGAGTTTTGAATAAAAGAGGTTTCAAAATCGAAAATTTCATATACAGAAGCTTGTAGCTTGTATCATTTTATTTCTATCTTATTTGAGGCAACGAGGAAATATATCCAACTCACACACGCCGAATTTGATGAAATTTATACGAGAGATAGATTTAAAAAAAATATTTGACATATTTTCTGCAACATCTCGGGAACATAAAGCATGAGGCAAAATTTCTTCTTTAAAATATATCTCTTTAACTTGAAATCACAGCTATGTAAAAATTGTTAGTGGTGGATGAAATTTAATAACAATAAGAACAATTATTTATTTAATTACAAAGATTATCAAAATATAATTATTTTATCACTATCACAAGCTCATACGTCTTCTCTCTATTAATACTCAATTGCAACTGACATATTCCAAATCACTCTCTTTTTTCTTTCTTCTTTCATACCTCAATCATTACACGGATACTCATTTATCATAATAACCTGAATTCATTAGATGTTTCATCCCATGCATACTTGTTCCACTCATTCCAATACATATATATTTAAAAATCTATGTAATCATTACCACAAAAATTTGTAAAAAAATTAATTTGTGTAAGTAGTATATTAAAAATTCGAATATTTTTACTAGTTTGTTATGCTAAATCTTAATTCACATTCAATCAAAATAATTATAGTAATATCGTAAATGCTAAATATTTTGTATAATGTGCATTTTTACTCGATAAATTCAATCAATTCCAAATTTGGGATTACTATTGTTTTCTTCGCACCTATTTTTTACAAATTCAATTTCATCGATAGAAAAATTTCGTGCTATTATTGATTTGCTACTTACATGTTGTTAGATTAAAATTTCAAACTTCTTATGAAAACCTATAATTTCTTTAATAAAGATGCCATATCGTTATTATAACATTTAAATGGTTCTTTATTATAGTATGTTGTGCTTTCATTTTTAAGGATCTAATATTATCGAATTTTGCGTCTAACAAAAAATTTACAAGTTGTATTAATATTTAAGTATCGTAAATTATTGGAATTTCTTAAACCATAGAAATTTTTTCTCTTATAATAGGTTAAATACTTAACTTCGTATTTAATTAATTATAATTACAATTAATTATTACACGACTGAATATTATAGATTCGCATCGTGAAAAGACATCTATCTTTAGAGCATATTTTATTCAAGTAACAGAAAATTTAGATATTAAAACGCTGAGATATTAGTATATCTAAATAATGTAAATTTGAATAAGGAAGACTCTATTGTAGCAGAATTATGTAATTATCACAGCTTTCAGGATAATTTCTAGCGTTCCAAAAATAATCCAAAAAATGCATTTCTCTTCCAGAAGTAGTTATTTACTTGTATAACACAGATTCATAAATTGAAATAATCCCAAAAGTAGAACCCAATCAATTAAAATTCATTAGAAGTTACAAATTAGAAAACAATAAACATGAACAGGAATACTAGGAGTATTTGAAAATCAATTATCTAATATTTTTGTCTTGATCAATTTTTGAATACATAATTTTGAAAACACGATTCAGCGTATCACAACCAATTTTGTTTTCCTTCAAATTTCATTGTCGAGTATATGATTAAAATCAGTACGTTGAAAGTATCATAACATTCTATATCACCCAAGGCAATTAAAGGCAAGATTAGAATTAATACTTACAAGTAATAATTAGTATTATTAGGATTATCAGATTTGGATTAGATTAATAAGAAAAGTACACTTGTATCTCTAATTAAGATTAAAAGGATAAGATCTCTAAGAATCATTCATTCATAGACATTAGCTAGATATTAACTACTAGAAATAAGTAAATGTAGTGACAATATTATTTTCTTAATTTCTACAAAATATCAGAAAGCATAAACGTAATAAATATAATAAAATCACGATTAGAAAATATGAAAAATTTATATTCTAAGACTTCAGAAAATGTCATAGACATAATTCCAGAAATTACGTTAATAATATAAAATTACCGAATTACCTTTACATTAACAATCTTAAACTTCGTTTGAAAAGTAATTCAATCTCTCATAATGGAAGAATTAAAACTTCTTTCAATGGAGAAGCCGTATAACAAAGAGACTTCTTTTAATAAAATTTCCCTTCTCTTGAAAAAAATCAGTAAATAAAAGAACAATAGTACTTTCTAATTAAAGATAACGACAGTAAGAAAATAAAAATAGTAATATAGTATAGTAATGACACAAATCATAAATTAAAGAAAAGAATATTCTTTATTAAAAATAATTAACAAAAAATTGATTACAAATTTATTATCTGATATTTCTTTTAATAAAATTTCCCTTCGCTTGAAAAAAATCAGTAAATAAAAGAACAATAGTACTTTCTAATTAAGGATAACGACATAGTAAGAAAATATAAATAGTAATATAGTATAGTAATAACACAAATCATAAATTAAAGAAAAGAATATTCTTTATTCAAAATAATTAATAAAAAATTGATTACAAATTTATTATCTAATAGTTCGAGTGTTCAAATATTTTCTAAATCATTTTCTCAAATATTTCATGTATATATTCTGTGCATAGGAATTTGTCAGATGCCAAACACATATGTAAATCCGACTTAAGGTTAATTTACGTACACTATCCGTTCATACGCGGAGCATCGGAACAAGAATATTGACTATTTCTATTTATATTATAAGTTCGCATCCGACCACATTCGAATTCGTGCCATGAATAATTCCACGAACAATAGGAGCTTTCATTTAATAATATTTTCTCGACTAATTACTTATCCCGATAATTGGGTCACTGGGGGCCACAGAGTGTTGCAGGAACTCGGTCACGAATTAAAATACCATTGCAAATCAATTTTAATTCCTGCATATTAATATATGACATATCCGAAATTATCACACTTGTTTAACGTTGGATTAATAGTGGGAGTGCTTTTATTTTCCACGTTCTAAAATTTTATAAAGGTATCGTAAAATTATTCTTTATATGTGTACAACGGATAACGAAAATATTGAAACGTTATATTTCAAGGTGATTCGTTTACCCAAAAATTCTTATTTTAATGGAGCTTCATATATGTTAATCTTCGCCTAGCCGACATCGGGTCACCGTTGATTCGAAATTTAAACGTGGCAAAGGACTGGCAACGATTGCAGGCCCTACTCATATCATTGTAATATAAACGTTTCCAGGTAGCAGTATTCAGTGTAACAACGAAAAGAAACGATCGGTGAAATATGTCTTCATTTTATGAACTTTCACAATTTTCACAAATATAGTATGAAATGTGCCAAATGTCCATAATTTATATGTAAAAATACACGCAACAAAACATAATAACTAACAAGTTATTATTGTAATTCTTTTGCAGCAAGTTAAATAATAAAAGAACGTTATTTTCAAGCATCAATTATCTATTAGAATCAATAAAATTTACAATATAACTTAACATAAAAATAAGGAACAAAAACTAAACAAAAATTAATAGTTTATTTGTATATGATAAACTTTTTATATTGTTAATATTGTTATACGTATACTATATTGTTAATACGTTACTAATGATACTCAGAACAGATATACAAAAGAATAAACCCATCCTCGCGTTTATTATTTGTTCCATAATTTGTCTTTTTTTACTGCCGTTGATTTTTTATATTGTTAATATTGTTATACGTATACTATATTGTTAATACGTTACTAATGATACTCAGGACAGATATACAAAAGAATAAACCCATCCTCGCGTTTGTTATTTGTTCCATAATTTGTCTTTTTTTACTGCCGTTGCTAAGAAACACATATATTTGTCTCACTAAAGTTACATGTAATACAATTACATGGAAAACCGAAAAAATTGAACAACGCATATATGCGTCCACCGTCCCTGCTGATGACTTTCGCCAGACGTATATATGCGTCCACCGTCCCTGCTGATGACTTTCGCCAGACGCATATATGCGTCCATAACGCCCTTAAGGGTTAATATATCAAATTTAATATGATATAACAGTGTGCGGAGTATCGAAATCAAATAATTCTACAATTCTATTATTATACAATTGTTTATTTACTGCTCAAAAAAGTATGGTCAGCTTGTTAGTAGAGAATCTTTGAATTTCTACTCTTCTCTAGCCAAAAATCGCCGAGTGTAGAGGGTTAATAATAATATTACAAATCGCGTGTGTAATTCTTATTCGCCGATCGCTGGATTGCCGAAGATTTCCTAAACCGTCTCTGAATAGGTCAAAACCGTCCCCTATTGAAAAGGTTGACAGCACTCTCTGAACTTTGATGGAAGACGTCCCTTTTATAGCCAACAGCCGATTTTTATTTTAATCCGAACATTCTGGAAAGTGCTGGATTGTTCTACCCTAAAGTTACGATCCGCTCTTCTTGGCCAAATACCGAGTGGATATGAGAATCTCGTAACAATACATATAAATAATAACGATGAGATAATGGAATTTAAGCATTTTAATTGGAGCTTCAACATTGAGCAGCATTCAAATAATTTGTATAAAAATGATAATACTACTGACGATGATAATTATGAAAATCAGTATCGTTTTGTAAAAAATAATAAAATAGATTTACAGGATCGAAACTGTTACACTATACCAATTTCTCTATACCGAAGAAACAGTACTTCACGGTTTAACCCCTAGAGCGCTATGGACGCATATATGCGTCCGGCGAAAGTCACCAGCAAGGACGGTGACGTGACGGTGACTCTGCAAGAGTTGACTAAGTACTGTCTTGCGTATCTTGCGAGAATGAGTTGTAAAGTTAAGATTTCGCAAGAATTCTCGGTAGGACCAAGTATTTTTTTATTGGTTGATTTAAATGATGGAAGTTACTAACTTTTAAGTGTAAGAGTAGGAGTTTGCAAACAGTTTTTCTTGGAAGCGAGATGAATTTTTGCCCCTTACGCGAGGTACTTGGCGCATATGGTCGCCAAACGTTGACAGCCAATTAAGGTTTACCTGAATACGGAGTCGGATATATGGCATTTTTTCTTCTAGAATAGTTATACCGAAGAAACAGTACTTCACGGTTTAACCCCTAGAGCGCTATGGACGCATATAT